>NW_025959959.1:0-14101 GCF_023159225.1 Perognathus longimembris pacificus | reverse complement strand
AACACAGTTTGGAAGCCAGCAGTAAACTCAATAATAATTTAATAACAATAATTTAATTCCAAAATTTTCAAAGCAGCAATCTATCATAACCTACTTTTCTTGATAATGCTAGATTATCAAGACAGGAACATTTTATGAAAATTAACAGACTAAGACATACAAGGGAACCAGCCCACTACTGGATCATGCCCATAACACTAGCTACTTGGGAGGCTGACATTTGTGGATCACAGTTCTAAACCAGCTTGGGCACTAAAGTCTATTAAGACTCTACATAACCACAAAAGAGACAGAAGTGAAGCTTGTAGCTCAAGGGGTAGAGTGCTAATCTCAATTAAAAACCTCAGGGACAGCACGCAGGTGCTGAATTCAAATGTCTAGGACTGGCACAGAAAAAAAATACAAGAGAACACTAAGAATTTGTAACTATTTTTACATACAAAAAAGGAACACAGCCAGGTGTAATGACATACATGTATAATCGTAGCATTTAAGATGGGACAGCAGGAGAATAAGGAACTAAGGCTTGTCAGGGCTACAAAGTGAATTCAAGGCCACCTTCAAGGACAAAACAAGATTGTATCAAAAAACACACAGTACGATATAAACTATATTTCAGTGAATAGCATAGATGATCTAGTATTCTAGTAGCCAGGGCTGAAAATGTGGCTTAGGCTTAGCTGGAGAGTGATTGCTAACATGCATGACGTCCTGGGTTCAATTCTTTTACACCACATAAACAGAAAAAGCCAGAAGTGGCACTGTGGCTCAAATGGTAGAGTGGTAGACTTAAGCAAAAAGAAGCCAGGGACAGAGCTCAGGTCCTGAGTACAAGCCCCAGGACTGGCAGAAAAAAAAACAAACAAGAAAATGTGTTCATATACAAATGTATTCATATATGGAATTCTATGCCTCTATCAGAAAGAATGGCATTGCCCCATTCTTAAGGAAATGGAAAAACTTAGGAAAAATATCATACTAAGTGAAGTGAGCCAGACACAAAGAAACACAGACTCTATGGTTTCCTTCAGTAGTAATAATAGGATATGTCTAGGTAGTCCTAGCAGAAGATCACAATATCTCAGTAGCTACGTACATATAAACATGTAAGATGATGCTAAGTGAAATGAACTAGAAGTTATGGAAATAAATGGTGCATCATTGTTGTTATTTTCAATGAACTATGCTAAATTATGCCTTTTTCTTTTCTTTTGCTACCCTATCTTTTTACTCATGATGTCACTGTATTTCATTTTGGTACCCTGGGTATTGTATATGTGTTTATCGGAACTAGGGAAGGGAAGGGAAACATCAAATTGGAGATACAAAGGGTAAAAGGTGAGCCAGTGCAACAACAATACTTACAAGACAATATTCTGTAACCCAAATGTACAACTCTGTGGGGGGGAAGTTAGGGAGGGGGGAGGTGAGAGGAAATGTACTCACTGCCTTATGTATGAAACTGTAACCCAACTGTTACATCACTTTAACAATAAAACAAAATACACAGGAAAAAAGTTGGCCAATTACTGAGAGTGTTAAGAGGAGAGAAACCAAAATTCAAGATTTTTAATTAGGAAAAATTTCTATACATCATTTTACTATGCAAGATAGTGACAATATCTCCTAGGAATCTTATTTTCCTTTCTGTTCCTCCCTCTGTTTCACCTTTCCTTCTCTTTCTTTCTTTCCTTCCTTCCTTCCTTCCTTCCTTCCTTCCTTCCTTCCATCCATCCTTCATCGCACCCTTCCTCTCTGCCTTCCTTCCTCCATCCCTCCCAACTTTGCTCCTTTTCTTCTTTCATTTCTTATTTCTCAATTTTATACACAGCCATGTTATAGAATCAAGGCTAGCCTCGATATCAGGCTGCTCAACATCCTCTTGTTTCAGCTAAGTCGGGCTTCTCATAGGGCTGATTTGCCATGAGAGAAAAAGCTGTGTCCATATTGGGGACACTGCTGAGGATAGTGCAAGGCAGTGAAGAGTTTTTATTTCAAAATATTAATGTTATATTTCTCTTTTATTTCATGTGTTTTTGACAAATCCCTGGGGTGGAATTTTATTAATGCTTCACATAATGAAATGTTTGAAGTACTCTTAATTTAGCTAGGCACTGGCTCATACCTGTACTCCTAGCTACTGAGGAGGCTGAGATTTGAGTACTAATGTTCAATGCCATCCCCATCAGAAAAGATGGTGAGACTCTTATTTCCAGTTAACCACCAAAAATCTGGAAATTGAGCTGTGGCTCAAATGGGAAAGTGCTAGCCCTGAGCAAAACAGCTCAGAGACAGTGTTCAGGCCCTTAGTTCAAGCCATAGGACCTGAGCACAAACACCCGAAACATATGCTTAACTTTGCTAACATACTTTGTTCTTATACTGTGAAATTACTATTTAAAAGTGAGTCAGGTGCAGCAATTGAATTATCAAGAATAATCTGGTATTCTTTCATATGTTTGATTACACTGCTCTAAGCTATTTGGAATACTTTGCTCTTTTTGCTGTTATTAAAAGTTTGAAATTCAGGGGCTGGGGATATGGCCTAGTGGCAAGAGTGCTTGCCTTATATACATGAGGCCCTGGGTTCGATTCCCCAGCTCCACATATACAGAAAACGGCCAGAAGTGGCGCTGTGGTTCAAGTGGCAGAGTGCTAGCCTTGAGCAAGAAGAAGCCAGGGACAGTGCTCAGGCCCTGAGTCCAAGGCCCAGGACTGGCCAAAAAAAAAAAAAAAAAGTTTGAAACTCAAGATAGCTTATACAAGTTAAGGCACCATATATAACAAGCACATGGTATTTAAGAAAACATATATAATGCATATTTTATTTAAATATTTACATTCTTCCCAGAGGGCATAACTTTGTAATTGTGGATAGAGTCATGTCTCAGTATCTCTGGATCATTGGTTTCAGAGCCCAACAGATAATAAAATCTGCAGACACTCTATTTGCTTATAGAAATATAATGTATAAATATAAATACATAAACCCTTCTATATGATACAAATCATCTCTATACTATTTATGATGGTCGATACAATGTGAGTGGTTACTAAATAGATGTTAGACTGCATTGCTTATGGCGTAACGATGAGAAAAAAGCTATACATACTTAGTATAGTTTTTCTGAATATTTTTGTGGTGTGAGGCTTATTTAATCTACAGATTTGGAACCTGCCAACTGCATATAACTTACTTCTATGTATGTAAGAATGGGGTCACATGGATAAGAAAACTCCTCATCCAGTTGGTAACATTTTCATACTTGTTGCATTATTAGTAAACATAGAGCTATGCTTCTTGTATTTTTTTTCTGTTTATGTGGTGCTTAGGAATCGAACCCAGGGCTTCATGCATGCAAAGCAAACACTCTACTGCTAAGCCAATTTCCCAGCCCTTCTTGACTATTTTTTAATAAGCTACTTTATTACCGGCTATTGAAAGTCACTTAGGAGTTAATAAGATATAAGAATTAGATTCTAGCTTATTTTTTTAAAAAATTATCTTTAAGTATATGTACAAAGGAGTTATCATTCAACATGTCAATTTATGAATGCAATGTATATTGATCAAAATAACTCCTGTAAAAGAGGCGACACTTCAAGGAATTATTTGATTTCTATATGTAAATTAACATTACATAGTTATTAAAGGAATGTGTCCCACGGCCTGTAACATTAAAATATGAAAAAGAAAATAGTATTTTTGACTTTTCAGTAAGAAGATTGGATACATAGTATCTTATTTATACACACCATATGAATAGAGGCAGTCAAATGTCTTAAGTCTTGTAGGATAAATTGTCTTATTTATACTCCTAAATATTTTACTCTATTACTCATTTGACAACTTTTTTCCCAGAAAGCAAAATGAGAAAGTGATTTGAGTAACATACATACGTCTTAGTACTATTTCCCAAAGTATGACCATTTACCAACTACGGAAGGAATCAAAAATGCATTCAACTCTTTCAGTTGTTATTCACTATAATTACAATCTGTTACCAAATTTGAATGGGTACTTCACTATTGAATGAACTTATTATTCTATAACTTATGAATCATTAGCTTTCTTAAGCTGTATCACTATTATGAAGGCAGTTATGAACTCTGTGAAGAACAATATACAATTTGTTCCACGGACTGCTACCGGAACATCTACCATTTTAAAGTCTTTCAGGTTGTCAGAACAGCCTCCAAATAAATTCACATGTAAGTTCCTAAGAATAGTAAAATATATTCCTGCAAATAGCATAGAATTGAAAATTCCTTATTCAACATGAATTCAATGCTTATCAGTCTTTAACACATAATTGGGAACAGAATTCTTGTTACATCAGTTCTCAAGCTTCTACTGCTTTAGGAGTATTTGAACAAAAAGAAAAATGTCATAGATTTTTTCAACTGGAGTAAAATTATTCTTGATATTTGATTTTGAATGCATTTTCAGTTTGTTCACATATGGCATGAATTAACTACAAATGGCATTTACTATGCAGCTTTGATGAAAGACTGTTAAATTTTAAGTCTGTTTCTTTTACTCAGTATAGCTATATCTTCTCTAATGTATACACACAACTCTTCATTGTCTAATTCGCACAACAACACTTTTCTTTTTTTTTTATTTGTCAAAGAGGGTCAACAAAATATTTAATGAAAATAATGTAGAGCCAGGCACAGTGGTTTATGTCTGTAATACAAGCTACTCTTTTGTTAATTTGTCAAGGTGACATACACGGTGTTGCAGTTACATAGGTAAGGTAATGAATAATTTCTTGTTGAACAATGTTAGTGGTAGTATTTTGTACCTTCTTTGTAATATCGATCCCGATCTTTGCTGTCACATTGGTAAAATGGACGTAGCACAGAGGACTATGTGAATTTGAATTCCAAGAAATTATTTTGCTATTGACTAATCTCAAAATATCTCCAAAATAAATGGGGGTTGTATTCAGTGATTGCAAAATTACTAAACTTCAGATTTATGCTTTAAGTCTTCCTATAGTATTTTGCTATCAATACATTCATACAAGATAACAATTTCAGATAAAATGTCTTAGAAAGGGTAGGTATTTACATGTTAATACAGGATTTTCTTGGAATTACTTTTAAATTTTCCCCCTAAGCCTCAAACATACTAGACAGTGCTCTAAGACTGACATATACATCCGTTGCTGCCTCTTTTTCTTAAAATTTATTTTGAGAAATAGTATCACTAACTTCCTCTGGCAGACCTTGAAATCATTATCCTCCAAATTTAGCCACCCAAGTAAGTGGGATTTATAGTATTCTATTGAGACACTCGAAAATGAAAAAATTTATCCTTGTGGGTTAATGGTAACTCACCCTGAGCAACTCCATCAAGTTTAAACCTAAATTTTTATGATTGATTGTATTTATCTTGTTAATTGAAAATAGTATTAACACTACTAATACTAAAGGGAATGGTGATTCAAAGCCCACAGCCTAACTCAGGCTTATTGATGCTAAGTATATCAATTACTATTTAGAGGATATTATGTGTACAATACTATGTTGAACCTTTAATATTTTTACTTAATTTAGGAACCTTCCTTTGATCACTTTTCCTCTTCATAAATCAATGCTTGCTTATCTGAAATAAATGCTCAATTGTCCTGGAAAGACTTTTTAAGCTTATTCAATTTAATTAACCCTCAATATTGTGGGCAAGAAGACCAGAAAATTAGTATCCTTCCCAGTTTGTGTTGCAGCGATTAAAACCATATAGGTAAAAGAACAACTGGGTTTCTTGATAACAAATGTGTGAGAATAGTATACATCATACTTACTATTTCATAAATGATTAATAACAGATTCTTCATGCTGAGTTGTCCTATAAAAATTATACTATGACCTCACATTTGATTTTCAGGGCAGGGAAAGGTCAGGGGAAGGGATAGTGGGAGAACAAAAAGGAGTGGATAATAATGTTCAACAAGAAATGTACTTAATACCTTACTTACATAACTGCAACCCCTCTGTACATCACATTTAAGACAAAATAAAATAAAATTTTAAAAACTGATTTTTAAAAAATCTGTTACTTAATCTTCACTTTCCGTTAAAGCTGAGTTTGATAGCTTTGCTATAATTATCATGGTAGATTCACTCACATCATAAAAAACATACACTTCCTTCACTATATTTTACTAAGTATCTTATCAGAAATGTAAAATATGTGCAATCCATATTATTATGTACAATCTACATTGGACTATCTCAATATAAAATAAAAAAATCCCAAATTTATTTGTATCATATTCACTATTTACTCAATACTAAAAGATTTTCCTAGAAATACAGAAGATAATCAGGAATAGGTTTTACTTTTCACACAACCACACCTCTCTCTCAGAATTACCAGGTTCATATTTTAAGGCACAAACAAAACACTAGTAATAGAAATTCTTGTTTGGGGAGACAAAGTCAGGTCAATGATATTCTTTGGCATCTGTCCACTAACTAAAGCTACTGGAACCATAGCATTTTTCCCTTTCTCTGTTTCAATCCAATAACATACACACATTTGTGCACACACAAACACACACACAACAGTGCATGATAAATCAACACTGAAATAAACTGGCAGAGTTGTTAGAGCAACACTTTTCACTCAGTAGCTCCAGTTTGGCACGGTGCTACTTTTATGAACAAAAATCTACAGGAAAATCGACAAAAGCACATTACTAACAGATGGTTAGAGCCCTTGTTCTATATAAATGTACATTATATAATAAAGAAAATAGTATGTCAGGGCTGCTTCCTTCCTTTCAAATTCTACAGCTATTGTTATATTCTTTTTCACTATAGAAGTGTCCTCACGATCAAGAATTTGATATAAACAGATAATATAGGTCTCAATTTGGATATGCACTTTACGAAAATTATTTCCCCAAAGGCCACCTTACAGTTCCATTTTCTCTCATGATTTGTTGCTTATGTAATTTCTGTATGTCAGAGTCAGTTAACTCATGATGTTAATGAGGCCACGGTCATGAGACTATTCCTGTATAAGCCTATTAGGTTTGTAAAAAGAACAACAACAACAACAACAACAAAACGGTTCTAAAGCCAGTACCCATAAGTGAAGCCAGGGTAAAATTCATCTTCTAGGTAAAAACAGAAAACAGAGAGAGAGAGAGAGAGAGAGAGAGAGAGAGAGAGAGAGAGAGAGAGAGAGAGAGAGAGAGAGAGAGAGAGGAGATAACAGATAAGTCTAGAAAGATATCCTCAAAACATGTGTCTTAATGAGAGCAAGCTGCTGCTTCATATTCAAATAGAGAACAGTATTTCTAACATGTTCACATAAACATTGAGAAATTTTAGTAAAATGTCACAATCATACTACATACAAATTACAAACAATTTTGAAATATATAAATAAAATGTGCTTACATGTGAAAGGATTTAAAGCTTTCAGAGGAAAAATAAATAATACATGTGGTGGTTACTCTATCTTCTGAAGACACTTGTATATAAAACAATGTATAACATGGATAATTATCAATTTTCATATATAAATGAGGACATAAAGCTAATGAATTTGTTCATAATGCAATATATAAAAGACAAGTGTGCAAGAAAGTAATTAGATTTGCTTATGACAGGGGTCACATAAGGGAGAACTGAGAAAATTGGCATGAAAGCCTAATTAGTATGGAGGCACTCTACTTTATTTTTGAGGATGGGGAGAGGTAAATGTATCTAGCCATACTTCCAGAAGATCAACCTCAGAACAGTATATTAAATGGACTATGGGAAGGTATTTTCTGGAGAAACTGGTTATTCTACTACTACAATTATTCTGGCAAGATGTAATAAGAGTTCATATAATAATGATAAGCTCACAATATAGTAATAAAACCACTGCAGAAGTAAAAAATTATAGAACATATCAATTTAGTAACAATTTTAATGTAGTACAAGAATTTCTATTACAGAGCTAGATTATGTAAATATGAGTCCCATATCTTCCATTTACTAGTCTCCCAACTTTATTTCATTTATTTATTTTTCCATGAACACTAGTTGACTGTACTGTAAAGTGGGGATCATAGTAACTTCTGATTTCTAGGATTATCCTGAGAATGAAAGGCAAAGGGTTCAGCATATGGTAAGTGCTCAAGAAATGGATGTGGCTATAGAGCTATCAAGAAAACCACAACTGAAGAAATCTACATGGTGAAGGACAGTGACGATAACATTAAAAGAAATAGGATTCCAAAGGGAGGTGAATTCATTTAGTATATACTATAAGTTTAATTGGGCATAGTGGTTCATGCCTGGTATTCTACATTTAAAAAGTAGAGGGAGAATAGTCAGAAGTTAGAGACCAAGCTGGGCTACATAGTAGAACCTTGTGTAAAACAAATCAAAAAAGGTAAAAGTGAATTTGGAGGAAGGACTGGGGGTCACACACATACACACATACATACATACACACACACACAGAAATGTGCACAAGACTATCAAATAAAACAGTGCCATATAAACAAAATAGTCTTAGGTCTTGAGGGATTGATGGAGGTTATGAGGTTGGTACAGACTGCCAAGGGATAAGAAGAAAGAAGATATAAGAAGAAATCATGAAGGTATATGAAATGCTTCACATCCAAATAGAAGAATACTATATTCAAGGAGCAAATAAATTTAAATTCAACTCCATGAACTCAGAACTCCAAAAATATCCATTGAAAATTTGCTCTATTTAAAAATGGCCCTCTGTTTTACAACTCAATTATATGACCTACATATTAACTAGAGAAAACAACATAATGGTGGTAGCATGTAATAAGTAGTTTCAAGGTTCAATAGAATATGATATATGTATATTGTTACATAAAGTGTGATGAAGTTTTTCTTGTTGTTTGACACTCCTGTAATTCTCTATGAGAAACTAAATAAGAAAAAAAAACACTCTGTAACTAAAATGCACAAATGTAACCTGAAATTAATCAAAATAAAATGTAATTTCTTAAAAGAAAACCCAAAAACCTCTGTAGAAACAATCTTCATGTTTGGGTTCCGATAACCATGCAACAAAATCATACTCAATGAAGACATCAGTCACTTCATTCTGGGGCTATGTTTTCTCATCCATCAATGAGTACTAATGGACTAGCATATTTCTAAATTACTTTGCAGTTAGAAAAAATAACTATACTCTCTCTGTAGATATCTTGCTAATATGTTCTGGGCACTGAATAGTAAAAGAAAACTGGAGGCAGGCCAGCCCTTAGCACATTAGTTTGTGGGAGAAAGTCAGGGGTTGTTTTAAGACTGAGAGATGACAAATGACAAGATAAACCATGAGCCTACCAAAGATAGAAAAGGAAAGGACCCAGTAAGGAGTGACTGGTAGATAAGAGACTGGGTCCAGCCAATATTTTGTCCTAAATACCTTCCTTCAGCCTATATTTATAGGATTTCCTCTGCATATAGCAACCTGCATTCCACTTAGTTGCAGAAAGAAAATTTTTATTATAGATACCTTTGAAATAAAAGGAATAAGGTAGTTTTGAAATTCAAATATTGTTGCTAGCAGTTCTACTCTAAACTGTAATCACTTTCCATTTACAAATTAGAAACAATCTAAGAAAGACAAGAGAATCAAGAAAATGTGAAACCCAGACTATTAAAAGAACATTGTTTTTCTCTGGAGTATAATTAATCCAACTGCTTAAATTAAAATGAGGAATTAAACACCTAAAACAATCTAAACATAGTGATTCTATGAAAATAATCAAATATTTAGAAAAACAAACATTTCCCAAGTGTACTTGCTATATCTATTAGGAAAGACCAAATCTTCAAATATCTAAACCTCTAATCCTGGCATTGCTGTCAATTAAAGAAATAACAGAAAATACAATAAAATTAAGTCTAACAAGACATTATAGAAACAGGAGAGATGTTGTAGTGTATGTGATTCCTAGAATTTATACTGGCATTCTATAATGTATAAAAGTAGTTTCATTAGCCTGAGTCTTTAGTAGGTTCACAAAGCCTTTTAAGTTTCTATGTCTTTACTCAATTTTCTCTTTCATTTAATTGGGGAATGCTTATCGGACTTGTCAGCTACTTCCGGCTTTAATAAGCTTGAATGGAGAAGTCTGATACACAACTGTTCAGCTAATAAAAGATTTTTTGATTGCATAAATTTCCGAATGGTTTGTATTTAGTTTACTTTGCAAGAATTTATATCCAGCTTGCTTCTGAATGTGTTTGAAGTAACATAAAATTTAACATATAAAAATTAAACTGAATATGAAAATAAAACAACAGCAGTAGATGTTCTCTCAGAGAAGTTGAAGTACAAGAAAAATTAGTTTTGAAATTGAGGACTGAGCTTTAAGTTCCTTGACAGTAAGATGAAACTGGGACATTTCCAACATAATTTTTAATCAAAAAGCCAAATAAAACAGACATCCCTTCATAAAGACTTTTCTGGCATTGAACTAAAAATATCATGTGGATATGTACATGAAGGATTTTGCAAACACAGAAAATGATGTCAAGTAAAATTTAGTAGTTGCGCAGTGGAAATAAAGCACAAATGAATACTTTAAAAACTGTTTCTATAAATAGCCATTAAATAATGAAACTAGAAGTCAAGTATAGTTTTGTAAATGTCAGAAACACTGATTGGAATCCTGTATTTATCCATCATTAGCCATGAAATTTTTGGCAAGTCCCTTAACTGTCTCCTTATCTATAAAACACAGATGACAATACATAGCCAGCCTGGTTAATGGATAACTGAATTGCATCAGTACTCGTTTTATTAAAAGCAACTGGTTGGACTTGGTCTCTAGAACTAAAAATGTGTTTTTCTTCCAAGTGGTTAGAATAGTCTTTGTAATGAATCATTTTTTTCCCTTTCCGGGCTTGAACTCAGGGCCTGGGCACTATCCTTGTGTTTTTCCATGCTCAAGGTTAACAATCTACCCATTGAGCCACATCTCTACTTTCAGCCTTTTAGTGATTAATTTGTGATACTATTCTCACAGACTTTTCCTTCCCAAACTAGCTTCAAACTGCAATCTTTAGATCTCAGCCTTTGAATAGCTACTTCTACATAGATGTGAGCAACTAGGGTCCAGCTTTATAATACATTTGATGTCATTCTTCTGCTGAAATCTTTCACATCCCTCAACAAGTTCAAGAACTAAACCCATTACCTGCTGCATAGGCAATAAGCTATGTTAGTCCCCCAAGAGCTCGCTGCTTAAAAGGGCCCCATGCGAAAGCTTAATACATTTATATTACCATATTTATTTCTATTTTTGAGAGACAGTTTTATTATGTCGCTGACACTGATACTTACCAACATATCATTATTCTCAGCCTCCTGAGTGCTGGGATTACAGTGTGCACCACCATGCCCAGGTTGAAATTCTCTTAATGAATTTTCTAACAAGAGTCTCACATTTTTATTTTGCACTAGCTCTACAAATTAAGTAGTAAGTCCTGATCAAACCACTTGATATGAAATCTGAAGTCAATGGAATTTGGCTCTTGCTCAGCCGTGTAGCTATGCCTACCAGCTTCCCCCTGGACTTTTTCTTAGGCTCAGTCATACTGAAAATCTTTTAGTACATTGCATATTCAGTGCTTGCTCAGTCACCTTTGTCTTTACTCAGTCTCTTATTTTTCTCCCTTTGCACCACATAAACTGAAGACAAAGCAAATGAACCTTTTCAAAATCATCAAAAAAGATCTTACTTCCAGAAACTGGCTGCATTTTAGCAATAGCACTTGAGGCAGATAAAAGAATACTAAACTCTGTTAATAAATTAATAAGCAAATATCGAATTATATATGTATTATACATATGTGTATATGTAATGTATACATGTATATAATATATATGTACATATATATGTGTATATGTAAATATGTATGTACATATATCCAAGTAAAGAAAAAATAGAATGGAAGGTTTGAGATAAACACTTGGGCTGTTGCTATTATTTCAAGCTCACATTGAGTACAGTCTGGGTGGCACTGGTTGAAGGTTACGAACAACCACCATGGTTTTCAAAGATACAACTCTCAGATTCTGCTTTAACTGGTCTGGGATGGTGCCTGGGCATCAGTATTTTTTTAAAGTTCCCCAGGTGATTCTAATGTCTTTCCCGGGCTGAGAACCACTGAGTTACGAGAATTTTAAAGAGCAATAAGTTAAATGAGATGTAGCAGCTCAAGGTGTTAAGGTATAAATAAGCCAACTAATTACGAGCACAGGACTGCTGGGGCAGCCTATTAAATGGAAAATGTAAGTAAAGACATAAACAGGCTACTGTTTAAAGCAAAAGAAATTAAAGGGATTAGGGGCATTACAGCATTTGTTGTATTTTAGATTCATCTCAAATATTCCTGAGTGTCTGAATGGACTAAATAATGCCTACACATGTTTACACTGGAATGTCAACCTTGCAGAAGATTCTAGATAAATGATATATAGTTATGGATATATGATTTTATAGCATGCATTTATGAAGCAAGATTTCTCTATCTTTTCTGGAAGCTAAGATTTCTCTCATTATTTCTGTATTTAGATTGTAGAGCCCACAGTTCCATCTGAGCAAAAATTATGCTCACCTACAAAACATCCATAGGAGAGGCAGTGCCATGGGGAGTGGGGTACTGATAAGCTCCTTCATATAGGTGAGAATTCCTCAATGAGTAAACCAAGGTTGAGTGATGAAGTTGTTACAAAAGAAGAAATACTGCTCATAATAAAATTTAAAATGGAAGACCTTTGTGATAAGGATTACTTTCATAGAAGTACATTGTGTGTGTGTGTGTGTGTGCACGCGCGTATGCACATGTATGTGAAAATAGCATAATGAAATCTATTGAAAACCTAAAAAAGGAAGAGGAAGGGAAGGAACTAAGAAGGAAAGGAACTAAGAATAATGCCAAAGGAGTGAATCTGATCAAAGTAAATCATGCATGTTGTAACTACCACCTTTTGTACAATTAATGATACTAAAAAATTAAAAATAAAAGATATTTTACATCAACATTGCCACACAATCAAGAAAGATAAAGGAAGCAGCCAGGTATAATGATTGCCTTTCCAAAGTTACAAAGTGCAACTATAGTGAACTTGAGCAGTTCTTCAAAAGAGAAAATGAGAACTTATGTGAAGAGAAAGGTATACTTTACTTAATACAACCTTTTCCAACATTCTATTTCCTTATGAAGGGGACAATATTATTCTTTCTGATGGAAGCATAGAATTCCATGGAGTATGTATATACCATATTTTCTTGATCAGTTCATCCACTGAGGGACATTTGGGTTGATTCCATATCTTGGCTATGGTAAACAATGCTGCAATGAACATGATTGTGCTTTAGTGTAACCTAGTTTGTGGTCATTAAACAAATGCCCAGAAATAGAATTGCTGGTATTAAGAGAAGAAACTTTTAGAATGTGCCTGTGAGTCGACAAGTAAACACAATGTATGGTAAAAGACAAAAGTTACACTGGGAGAGAGACTAAAGGAGGGTATTTTTAGGCGAGGATGACAAGAGCTCAATAGCCATGTGCATATCATCATATAAAATGATATTCATTGAATTTCACTCCAAGAAATGCAAACAAGAAATTTATTTCTATTTTACCTCCACCAACCCTTTTGTCACTGTTTTTGATTTATGTCCTTTTTGTCTTGAATGTAAATTTATTTGTTTTGAACCGGGTAAGAAGACATGGTAAGACAGAGGGTGAACAAATGGAGCAGTCAAACTCACTAGACTCCACATTGAAAATGAACTATACACCTTATGGGTGAGAGAGTCAGGAGGGAACAACAGGGAGAAAAAGAGGGAAGAGGCTACACTTTTGAGAAAGAAATGTACTCATTACCTGACTAATTAAAATGTAACCCCTTTGCACAGCACCCTGACAATCAAAATAAATTTTAAAGGAGGTAGTTATAGTAAGAAGGACATTAGATCTGGTCAGATCTGGGATTGAGTCTAAAACACTTATAGGTTAGCCATTGAATCTACTGTAAATATGTCTCAATTATTTTTTAAAGGATGTGTGAGAATTTTTCAAGTGGTGG
>NW_025959958.1:0-14360 GCF_023159225.1 Perognathus longimembris pacificus | reverse complement strand
TAGTGATTATTACCTTAATAAGTGGAAAGTACATGAAAAGGGGAATTCTAGTTAAACGGCGTGGAGGTGAATAGTAGAATGTAAAACTTGGAACTGTATCCCATGACCAAATTGTGGAAATCTTGAATGCTAATTTGAAGACTGAGTTGTTGTCTTTATTTGGTAAGCAATAGAAAGCTAATGGTTCAAGTTTTTGGACAGAGGGGCAGATTTGAGCCTTACATAATATAATTAAATCTTAAGATTAATTTGGAGACATTTCTAGGTTGAAGCTGTTTATTGAAGTGATATAACGTAGGAGAAATGAAGAAAAAGTGGTGGAAAGGAATAGATTTGAGAGATATTTCAAAAGACATCTCCATAGAACTCAACTGAAAGTTAGAGGAACATTATTCCAGGGTACAACAGCTGTATACAAAATTTGAATCTTGGATTAGAAGGAGAGAATTGAGGGAGGAGGTAACAAATAGTACAAGAAATGTACTCATGGCCTAACATATGAAACTGTACCTCCTCTGGTACATCACTTTGACAATAAGTAATTGTTATTTAAAAAAAAAGAATTGCTCTCTTACAGCTTCAGCTTTCATATTCAGGCTAGCCTACTGATCTTTCTCTTCTTTTTTGGCTTCATGCTGAACTGTAAACTTTTTCTTTAACTGCCTGTTTTGTCCTTCCTGATTTCCCACACTTTTTAAAAGGACCTCATCAGTCTCTTTAATCCCCAGGGCTTGAAACATCAGTTACTTAAATTTTCTTTTTTTCTTTCTGCTCCTAATTACAAATGTTTTACACTATTTCTGCTCTCTGTTCTATCTCTTCCATGTCATTAACCAAAGTTAAGTGTTCAGTATTTTTCTCATGGACTGTTGGGATTCCTGCTCACTGGTTTTAGTGTTTTAACTTTCCCCCCTCTACTTTGACAGTTATTGCGTTAGTCTCTTTAATGTCAGCTTTAAAATCTTTGAATAATATGAGCCTCTATATTGTATTGAGGGTTCCTAGACCGAAATGTGTTTTTTCTCCAGTTAGCCACTATCAGATCCTTGGTCAACTCCCGGGCCTCACGCTCAACACGTCCTCTCTCTGTAATTATGTCCTGACACCAACTGAGACACATGTAGCCATTCTGAAGGCTAAATCCATGAAACCTTTCCTATGAGTGTGGGAGTGGATTTCTGTAATGTTCCTGCCCTATCATCTTCCCTCCTCATCTTTTTCCTATGGCTCTTCTGCTGTTAGGTTATACTTTACTTGAGGGCAGTTATCATACGTTAATTTATTGTTTTCACCCTTTTCACCTTTTGGTTTTGTGAAAAAGAATCCCTTGCCTTCTTTCATTTTGAATTTCCCACCTGAACATTGGATACAATAGATCTGGAAACAAAAATGTATAGAAGTTTGGCAGACAGGGTAGGAGTTAAGATTTTGTGAGACAGACAAGTCATTTGTCCAGTTTTCATAGTAATATGCTTGCTTTGGACAGTAGCACTCTGAATATTGGCCCTTAGTTTTCACTATCTTTGGACAAAAAGGTTATTTCTTGGGCTGGGAATGTGGCTTAGAGGTAGAGTGTTTCCCTTGCATGTTTGAAGCCCTGGGTTCGATTCCTCAGCACCACATAAACAGAAAAAGCCGGAAGTGGTGCTGTGGCTCAAGTGGTAGAGTGCTAACCTTAAGCAAAAAGGAGTCATGGACAGTGCTCAGGCTCTGAGTCCAAGCTCCAGGACTGGACAAAAAAATAAAAAGAGGTTATTTCTTCTTAAAGATATTCAACATAAAAAAAGAACATTTATCTTAAACTTTGAAGTTTAATTATTACTTTCCAGAAGTAAGGCAACAACTTAAAGTAAGTAACAACTTAAAGGAGATTAGTTATTTTAGCAACTTAATTCAGGTGATTTTTTTTTTTTTTTTTTTGGCCAGTCCTAGGCCATGAACTCAGGGCCTGAGCACTGTCCCTGGCTTCTTTTTTGCTCAAGGCTAGCACTCTGCCACTTGAGCCACAGCGCCACTTCTGGCCATTTTCTGTATATGTGGTGCTGAGGAATCGAACCCAGGGCCTCATGTATACGAGGCAAGCACTCTTGCCACTAGGCCATATTCCCAGCCCCTCAGGTGATTTTTTTTTAGTAATGTCCCCCTTTCCATCTCTTTCCTCCATCATTCCCTGTAAATTATGAAGGTATGATAATTGTGATTTGGGGAATTAGTCATTAAACACTTTACTAAAGATTAGTGGAATCTGTTATCTTAGTTTTCTTTTTATCGGCAGCCATGAGCAGTGGTGGCCTGAAGAGGGCAGCACTGTACCACCGCTCTGTCTCTGAGGTGTCCTCGTGAGCTAGGTGATGTGAATGCTGGGCCTTGCTGTCTAATGCTGCATATATTTTAAAGCGAAAAAAGGCTGTTTGAAAAATTAAGATCAACTAACTGCTAATTTCTGATAAAGCGGAGCATTGGCATTTGTAATTTCAAATACAATCTGTCTGTAAATTAGGCACACTGTATTTTGTCTTGACTAGAAGTAGGTCTGGGATTGGGTGAACTGGGATGGAAAACACATAAAAGGCAAAAACAATCAGGCATAGTTTTAGTAAGGGCAAAGAAAGGCCTACCAGCCTGTATTGGTTTAAGTCCCATTTGTGGTCTGTGCTTCTCCAGGATAACTGCTAATGTACAATAAGGGAAGTATTGTAGTATCATAAAGTAATAGGTTTCCCAATAGAAGTAACAGTGCTTGTAATCAAGTGGTGTATGCCAGGTGTAGTTCCGTTTGCGTTGTGCTGTTCAACTGACTAAGTAGGTTCTATTGCCCTTATTTTCCAGATGCAGAAACTAAGACACAGAGAAAGTAATCCTTGAAGTCACACGAGTAGGATATGGCAGAGTCAGAGTTTGAGCCCAGGCAGTCTGACTCTGTTCTCTGAATCTGAATGCCCCTTTTGAACATAAGTAGCATTTGGATTTTACAAACCAAGAAACATGTCCTTTCCTGTAGTGTTTGGCAGTTTTTAAACCCTGTTTCTTTCAAATCTATTGGCTTTAAAAAATATATTTTTTATCTTCAAGTAGTTGTACAAAAGAATTCAACAAAGCAGTTTATGAATTCAGTGTGTCTTTTTAAAAAGGATTCCTCTGCTTCCATATAGCTTTGTATAACTTTAAGCACTTTTAGTGTTCCTTTGCTCTGTCATGTTGTGCTCAGTATTTTCCCCTTTGCGTTTTGTTTTTCTTAAAGTACAACTTTTTTCTTTGTTTAAAAAAATGGATTAACAGGATAGGATTTCCCTTTTGCCAGATAAGTCTGGGCCAGACTAGACCCACAGGAACTGCATTTGCCACTAACTTGTTGGTCTCAGAATTCCTTAATTTTTCCTTAGGACTTTTTCTATTTATTACTATGTGGATTTTGACTATTAGAATTTAAAATTCAGAAAGCTTATGAAAATATTTTGCTATAATAAACTTTCATTGTTATTGGATTAGGCCATTATTTTGTTACTTCATGTTTTAAAACTTTTAATTAAGTAGTGGTCCAATGTAACATGTCAGTTTATGAGTACAGTGTACCTTTTGTTTGTTTTATTTTGGTACCAGTAGTGGGGCTTGAACTCGGCCTGGGTGCTGTCCCTGAGCTCTTTCACACAAGGCTAGTGCTTTAACACTTGTGGTGGTTAGGTGGCGATAAAATCTCATGGACTTTGTTTTGACCTTGCTGGCTTCAAACTGTGATCCTCAGATCTCAGCCTCTTGAGCAACAAGGATTGATTATAGGATGATTGATTATAGGAGAGAAACATTGTCCCCTGACTTGGATATTAGGAGTTTTCCTTAATGTTTGTTAGTTACTTAAAACCCACAGAAATCAATGAAAATGACTAGAATCTTGGTAAGCAGCAGGTATTTAAAATGATCTTATGAGATTGGTTTTTTCAGTTGGCATTTGTGACAGGGAAACGGGTCTGGAGGTCATGCAGTGTTAATCCCAAACCCCTACTCATATTCTTGCTTTTTCTGGTAGTCAGCCCCCTGAGACATCTCATTTCCTAGCAGAAGCTAAGGTGTGTTGGAAACTGCCTATGACTTGCAGTTCTGTTACTCAGGGACTTCTTAAGGATTAACATTGAGTTTCCCTCTCAGGAACCAGAATCATAGGCATAATTCTACTTGAAATGATTTCCTTCAGGATTTGCTCCTATGTTGT
This sequence comes from Perognathus longimembris pacificus, assembly GCF_023159225.1. Classification (NCBI taxonomy): domain Eukaryota; kingdom Metazoa; phylum Chordata; class Mammalia; order Rodentia; family Heteromyidae; genus Perognathus; species Perognathus longimembris. The sequence continues at coordinate 10,153 of NW_025959958.1, read as the reverse complement.
TTATACATTCCAAAGTGTCATCCTGCATTTTGATCCTAACAGGTATTTCCTTTTCCTCTAGGAGTCTGGAGCCCCTATTCTCACAGATGATGTCAGTTTGCAAGTGTTCATGGATCATTTGAAGAAACTTGCCGTGTCAAGTGCTGCCTGACATGCTAAGCCTCCTAAGGACACTTGAGATGACGTATTGCGATTTCATTCTCTCCCTTTTACCTTTATCCAAGGGAGCCAACAGAATCTCTCTCTAGGCTTTTTTTTTTCTTGTACCAATATGGTTTGAGACAACATATAGAAACATTTTTACCTGTTAGATTAAGCTGGACTATAATGAGAGCAATGAGAACAAATTGGTTTTGCTTGGTGCAGTATTATAACTAGTTTTACAAATTTGTAGTCTTTATAACTTAATTATGTTAAGAATAAAAATACAATCTGCTTTGTATTACAGATAGAAAAATCTAAAGTGGCACTGAATAACCTTGCTGACCTTTTAAAAACGTATTGAATTTTAGCCAGAAAGGAACAAATCAATAATAATGATAAATGTGAACATTTTTGCCTATTCATTAAATATTTTTTCTGTCATTTTCAGCACTTACATATATACTTTCCTGTACTACTTCTATTAAGATGGGTTTGTTTAGGAATTGCCTGACTTTATAATGGTAATTTTTATGAAGATAATATTTTAGCTTATTTGGAAAAATTGTTTAAAGAAGAAAAATTTATGGGGTAACAGTCCAACAACTGGCAACAAATGTGAAATTCCCCACCAATGTCCAATTCATGTAATTAACCACATGAGTTAAAAAAGAGGTAGGCAATAAAGCATTTTTTCAAAATGAATGAGACGATATTTTGAAGTACAATGACTGTGGTAGCTACTAAACCTTCAGTATTTTGACACTATTTAGGGAGCTTACACATTGCTTTTTATTTCTATTTCTCTTTTGTGAAATTATTAAGTTGTGGTTGTTATTGAAGCAGTATTATGTAATGTTTAATTGTGTCATCTGTTGATACTTGGTTCTGTTTGATTTATTCATTAGTAACATTCACTTTTACCTTTTAAAGTTTACTTGTAGTAAATATGTTTACAAAGCTAAAGCCAGATAAGATTTGACAATGGATTTACTTTTTCATTCACTACAAATGAAAGTGGTGCTCTGACATATGTTTTGAAAGACGGTTTTGATGATTGTACTTTCATGGACATGAACACAATCATATGAAATCAGAAACTTATAATTGTTTATATGTTGTTCAACTAGCTTAAATTGCTTTGTTGTATTTTATTTGAATTGAGCTATGCTGGCCCAAAATGCCAATAAAATAAACTTCCCTCTGGTTTCCTGCTTATTTTGAAATTGAGTAAAGCTTGAGAAGTCTAATGCAGAATTAGAACATTTAACATATTTCTGATTGACAGATACCTGTATGTACTTAAGAGGTACAGGATGATCATTTTATACATGAATATACCATAAGCCTAATTTGATCACTACATAATATAAATATACATTTCATACCCCCCCCCCTCTCTCTCTCTCTCTCTCTCTCTCTCTCTCTCTCTCTCTCTCTTTCTCTCTCTCTCACACACACACACATACACATTTTTATCTCTTTCCTGGCTTATTTTGTGTAGGACACAGTAGATCTTTGGTATCCACAGGTTCCAAGGACACTACCATTGGGGAAAAACTTGTAAAGAATTTAGGATACATAAAAAGGTAACTTGCTAAATTGTTAGTACCAAGAGGCTTGGGGCTATTACATAGAACTGTTTTGAAATTAATTTTTGAACCTGTTACCACTATTGACCTTATCTCTTAAAAATGACCTTATAACTCAACTATGTGTGCTTATATTTTTTGTAAAGGGATATTACTATTATCATTTTTATTTTGGTGCCAGTATGGGGCTTGAACTCAGGGATTTGTGTGTCCCTCCCCCCTTCAAATCTGTAATTTTACTTAGTAAAATACTCAAATTGAGGGTTGGGAATGTGTCTTAGTGGTAGAGTGCTTGCCTAGCATGTATGAAGGCCTGGGTTCAATTCCTCCATACCACATACACAGAAAAAGCTGGAAGTGGTGCTGTGGCTCAAGTGGTAGAGCACTAGCCTTGAGCAAAAAGGCAGCCAGGGACAGTGCTCAGGCCCCGAGTTCTAGCCCCAGGACTGGCAAAAACAAAACAAAACAGAAATGGCAGATGTGTGCAACCAAGCCTGGCATTTATTCTTTGAGAGGTTTGAAGACGATTCATTTTTTTGGTGGGAGGACGGTTCTGGGTTGGTCTCAGACCATGAACCTCTCTACCTATGCCTCCTGAGTAGCTAGGACTACAGGCTTGAGTCACCATGCTCAGCTTCACAGGTAAGTATAGGTCACCTCAAATAATGGTGTATTATTATGCTATCTGTGCTGTTCTACCTTTTCTGCTTCTTAGGGGGACCAAGGAAGGTACAGAAAGGGAGGGAGGAGGGCGAACAAATGCAATCAAGATATTCAATATCCATGATGTGGAAAATGAACTATGCAACTTATGGGCAGGGCTGAGAGGGGGAAACTGGGGGGAAGTGGAAGAAGGGGTGGCCTTGTCCAAAAGAGAAATGTACACATTACCTGAACTGTGGAATAATACCCCTCAATAACAATAAATTATATATATATGTATTACATGCATATACATATATATATATATTTTTAAAAATCACATTTGGGAGTTAATTTGGAGTAAAAGGACCCCAGACAGACATGCTTCAAGACATAAGGCAATCTTCGAAACCACGAATCGGTATGTTATTTTGTGGTCACATTGTGTGTGTGTGTGTGTGTATCAATCTTGGGGCTTGAACTCAGGGACTAGGTCCTTATCCTTGAGCTGTTTTGCTCAAGGCTAACACTCTACCACTTAAGCCACCACTCTCCTTCCTTCTTCTTTTCTTTTCTTTTTTTCCTTTCCTTTCCTTTCCCCTTTCCTTTCCTTTCCTTTCCTTTCCTTTCCTTTCCTTTCCTTTCCTTTCCTTTCCTTTCCTTTCCTTTCCTTTCCTTCCCCCTTCACTTCCCCTTTCCCTTCCCACTTCCCTTCCCTTCCCTTCCCTTCTTTCCCTTCTTTCCCTTTCTTGGTGTTTAGAGATAGAGTCTTAACACTTTCCTCGCCACACTGGCTTTGAACTGTGATCCTTGGATCTCAGCCTCCTGAGCAGCTAGGATTATAGGTGTGAGCCACCAGTGCCTGTCTATGATTACATTCTTAATAAAAGTAAGCTTTGCCTCTGTTTTTAACATATCTTTTTACTTGACAATCACAGCTTTGATGGTCTATTTAATCACAGGAAATATATCACTCTGCAAAAATTACTATATGTCTAGGCAGAGGGATGGAGATTTTAAAATCTAGTTTCCTTCCTTAGATCCAGGCAGATTCTTAAGAGTCACAGACAGCTAATGGATAGAACTCAGATGGGACAGGTGTAGATGGAGAAGCAGATGTAGCTGTCATCAAATAGTTGAACTTAGCACTGTGAGCATGCTGAATATTCTTGTCTAAGTACCTGAAGTAATAATCCACTAGTTCCCTGAAACAGTGCTGGACTTTACATCACTAATGGGGCCTAATCATTAGAGTCATTTACTAGGAACCACTCCGGGGTGTGTATAGCACTTAATAATTAAATATAATTGAGGAAGCTCTCTGTAAACATGCAGGAAAATGAGATGAGTTACCATACAACAAACAATATTGGAAGTCTATGGGGCAAAGGCTGCTCACAGACTGCCAAGTTTTTTTTTTTTTAGTACTTATTTTTTGTGTATGTCCTCAGGCTTGAACATGGTGCTTGGGCACTGTCCCTGAGGTTTTTATTCAAGGCTGGCACTCTACCACTTGAACCACAGTGCCACTTCTGGCTTTTTCTGCTTATGTGGTACTGAGGAATCAAACCCAGAGCTTGATGCATGCAAGGCAAGCACTCTACCGCTAAGCCACATTCCCAGCCCCTATGATGACTTAAAAAAAAAGGAAACACTTTCTTGCTGAAAAAGGATACATAATAAATAAAAGGACTTAATATTCTCATTAAAAATAGAATCTGAGAATTAAATATTAAGCCCTCATACTTGAGGGCCTAGTCCATGCTCATGGTAAAAGACTGTCTGATAATTCTCTCTACTTGCCTTTTTCACATTATAAATATGCTCTTTAAGAGTGGGGCTGGGGATATGGCCTAGTGGCAAGAGTGCCTGCCTCATATACATGAGGCCCTGGGTTCGATTCCCCAGCACCACATACACAGAAAATGGCCAGAAGTGGCGCTGTGGCTCAAGTGGCAGAGTGCTAGCCTTGAGCAAAAAAGAAGCCAGGGACAGTGCTCAGGCCCTGAGTCGAAGCCCCAGGACTGGCCAAAAAAAACCAAAACCAAAAACAAAAAGAACCATTGGAGTGGGCTGGGAATGTGGCTAGTGGTTGAGTGCTTGCCTAGCATTCATGAAGCCCTGTGTTCAATTCTTCAGCACTAAATAAGCAGAAAAAGCCAGAAGTGGCGCTGTGGCTCAAGTGGCAGAGTGCTAGCTTTGAGCAAAAAGAAGCCAGGGACAGTGCTCAGGCTCTAGTCCCAAGCCCCAGGACTGGCCAACCTCCCCCCCCCCCCCCCAAAAAAAAAACCCAAAAAACAAAAACCACCATTGGAGTCACAAATGTAGACATGAAAATAAAGAATTGTCTCACCAAGGCAAAAGTGACTTCTGCCCAGAAGAATGCACCATCAGCCAAAAGTCTGGCAAGCAAGCACACAGCAGACAGGCTGTCACAGTATTCCTAACAGCAAGCCCTGCCCCTCTGCTCAGATTGGTTGAGCTCAGGGCCACAACCTGCTCATGACTGGCTAGTCTGAAGAAGGTAAGATGTATTTACATTAGGTGATTTTGAAATAAGACAGTTCATAAGTCATCTCAAAATATACCCCTACCCTCTGCTATTTTTTGAACATCTGAGGCAGGTAGTGATTCTATCTTGAAAAGAAACCAGTTCAAGACAAAACCTTACCTCTTAAGAAATCCTTTCTTATCACAAAGCACTTCCTCTAGGCCAAAGCAGGAACTTTCAAGCAACACACTTTGATAGATGGTAAAAAGTAAAGCAAGCATCTCTCCCATAACTGGAGCTATCAACTCCCCAACTGGAGTCTCCCAATTAAAAAAAAAATGCACCTTTGCCACCAAACTGCAGGACTTCTTCCTGTGAAGACACAGCCAAGACCACATTTAATTGCTGTCGCCTGGGAACTTATTAGAAATGGCAAATCTCAGTCTCGGTGGTGAAGATAATTTCATCATGACCTGTAGGTGTTCTAACGCATGGTCAGGTCTGAGAAGCGTTGGGATTCTGTCTTCTCTGCTGGATTTCGTGTCTTCACATATGCTTTCAAACATACGGAATACTTAACCTCTCAGCCTCTCCCAAGGATATCCTTAAGATTAACTTTTAAACTCTTGAAGATTAAGTTATTTTAAATTGCCTTGAAGAAACGACACTAAGCCACTAAATACAGTAAAAGGTGACCCTTTCTTAGCTGTGGTTCTTTAATTGGTAGGCTCGTCTCTTGGTGACATCTTAGCTCAGAAGTCATCTTTATTCATCAGGAATCTCTAGTGTTACTGATGGAAAAAAGTTCTAATTCCTATGAAAATGGTTGCTCTTATGGATTTCTGTCCTCAGCCTAGGTTAAATGTCCACACAGGAGCTCTGTGGAGAAGCACCGCCTCCCCCAGGCAGGCGAGCTGGAGCTTATAGATTGGAGAATCTATAATCCCAGTAGGGAAGGCATTTCCCACAGGAAACACATTCAACATGCCAGGCCTTACTGCTGAAACCCTCCCGTTACTGGTTATTGCCTTTGGGAAAGGAACAGTTCTGCAGACAATGGGTGTAAGATGTTCTGGTTGGAAACATTTTTCTAACCAGCAAATACACCTGAACTATCAGCTATCCCCATTTTTTTTTTTTTTTTTTTGCTGGTCCTTGAACTCAGGGCCTGGGTGCTGTCCCTGAGCCTCTCTGTGCTCAAGACTAGCACCTACCACATGAGTCACAGAGCCACTTCTGGCTTTTTCTGTGTACTTTATTGGAGAGAAGAGTCGCCTGGATTTTCCTGCCTGGGCTGGCTTTGAACTGTGATCCTCAGATCTCAGCCTCCTGAGTAGCTAGGATTACAGGCATGAGCCACCAGTGCCCAGCTTGCCCCCATTTCTTTAAATGACGATATCAGAGAGTACCAGATGACTTAATTTGCTAGCAGTTACTGCCCCTCAGAAGGTGGTGTCATGTAAGACTGATTTAAATATTTGCCCACAAAATCCAAGTTTCATTAAATTTTCTTAGGGTCATTCACTCAGCATCCAGCCATTTACAGCTATCTTGCTTAACTCAAGTATCTACTGCTTAAAATAAGTTTTGAAAGCAATACAAATGCTATTTACTATGAACAATGACAGACTGACAAACCTGGCTGTAGAACATAGATCCGTAAAAAGACTGATTTTATATGGCTTAAGAAACTTGTGGACGGGGCTGGGGATATGGCCTAGTGGCAAGAGTGCTTGCCTCGTATACATGAGGCCCTGGGTTCAATTCCCCAGCACCACATATACAGAAAATGGCCAGAAGTGGCGCTGTGGCTCAAGTGGCAGAGTGCTAGCCTTGAGCAAAAAGAAGCCAGGGATAGTGCTCAGGTCCTGAGTCCAAGCCCCAGGACTGGCCAAAAAAAAAAAAATAAATAAAAATAAAATAAAAGAAAGAAACTTGTTGTGGACGACTGGAAAAGAGTGAATGTAATACTACTGCTCATGACTGGGGACCTTAGGTACCTTTCAACTTTATTAAAAAATACGAAAAAGTATCTATTATTTTCCTTTTCGCTTATTTACCATGCTTTTCCTTTACTGCTCCTTTCCTATTCTTTGACTTACTTTTCGATTGCTCCAAGTACATTTACTCCTTCTCCACTATTCTCCACTACTGATTTGAAAGTTACACATTTTGGTCTGGAAAGTTTGTGTCCAAAACAGGACCAGGGCTTTTGTTGTTTGTGTGTGTGTGTGTGTGTGTGTGTGTGTGTGTGTGTGTAACTTATTATTTTGTTGGAGTAAGAAAAATATAGAAATAAATTTAAAAGAAAAATACAAGAGAAGAATGAGCCAAATTAAAAATAAAAAGATTGTTACCAGGGATCAATGGCTCCTAACAATAATACTACTGAGGATGCTGAGATCTGGAGAAACTTAGTTTGAAACCACCTTGAGAAGAAATAAGATGCCCAATTAACCAGAAAAAATCAGCACTGGCAGCATGGCTCAAGTGGTAGATTGTTAGCTGAGAAAGCTCAAGGCCCTGAGTTCAAATCCCCAGTACCAGGAAAACAAATGGAATGATTAAACATGAATAAAAATAGTAAGTGTAAGTAAATTAATGTAAATGTAAAGTGAAAATTTTAGTTATTTATTTGGTTAAATATTTATTTATTTATTTATTTAGCCAGTCCTGGGCCTTGGACTCAGGGCCTGAGCACTGTCCCTGGCTTGTTTTTGCTCAAGGCTAACACTCTGCCACTTGAGCCACAGTGCCACTTCTGGACATTTTCTATATATGTGGTGCTGGGGAATCGAACCCAGGGTTTCATGTATTCAAGGCAAGTGCTCTTGCCACTAGGCCATATTCCCAGCCCTGGTTAAATATTTCTTTATTTATATTTTGATGTTGGTACTGGGGCTTGAACTCAGGGCCTAGACACTGTCCCTGACCTTTTTTCCTCAAAGCTAGCATTCTGCCACTTAAGTCACACAGCTCCACGCCCAGCATTTTGATTAAATTGGAGATGAACCTTATGAACTTTTCTTTTTTTTTTTTTTCAAATTTTTATTATCAAACTGTTGTACAGAGAGGTTACAGTTTCATACGTTAGGCATTGGATACATTACTTGTACTGTTTGTTACCTCGTCCCTCACACCGCCCCTCCCTTCTCCCCCTTTCCCTTTCTCTCCATGAGGTGTTCAGTTCACTTACACCAAACAGCTACGCAAGTATTGCTTTTGTAGTTGTTTTTCTTTTTTTTACCCTGTGTCTCTCAAATTTGGTATTCCCTTTCAATTTCCTAGTTCTAATACCAGTATAGGTGGTTTCCAATATACTCAGATAAGATTACAGAGATAGTGTAGGTACAACCACAGGAAGGTGATACAAGAACATCATCAATAATAGAAGCTACAGATACACATGGGACGTTGAGAATCTTATGAACTTTTTTGCCACACTGGCTTCACACCTTGACCCTCAGATCTCAGCCTCCTGAGTAGCTAGAATTGCAGGTGTGCAGGTGTGACTTTTAATTTTTTTCCAGTTGTTCCAAAAGCTATATTCAGAACACACAGTTGACATGAAATGTTTGGAGGTAAATGAATAAAAAAAATAATTTACCCGATCAACAGAAAGAAAGCTGCTATGCTGAATTAATAGTATGCAAAAGACAAGACTCATTATTTGGGATGGAGAAATCACTATCCAACTACTTACTTACGATGTTAGGAAAATAGCAGAGTAAAGTCACCAGGTATGGGTGGCTACTCAAGAGGCTGACACTTGGTGAATAAAGGTTAGAAACCAGCTCTGACCAAAAAGCCTGTGAGTCTCTGTCTCCAATTTATCAGCAAAATATTGCACTGGCGGTGTGGTTCCAGTGGTAGAGCGCCAGTTGTGCAGGAGTGCAATAACCGGAGAATTCAATCTGTTGAACTAGCACACACATGCACACATTTTCACATGCATATGAGTAAATAGAAAAAAAGTAAGGCAAGAGAAAAAGGTAAAACAGAAATAAAGGACACAGAAGACGATGGAAAAGGACAGGAAGTCAGAAAAGACAAAACGGCATGATTCATGATGTATTGTGCTCATAAACTCACATGTTGAATTGAAACCCCCTTTACCACTACTTGAAGATAATGTAATTAAATAATTAAAAACCGGTTACAGAGAAAGTAGGCACAGAAAACAAATACTGCTGAACAGGGTATGCAAGTACAACGTAGAAGTAAAGAATATTCTGTGTGTGTGTGCGCGTGCACGTGTGTGCACACATGCCGGTACTAGGGCTTGAACTCAGGGCCTGGATCCTGCCTTTGAGCTTTTTACCCCCTCAAGGCTAGCACTCTATCACTTGCACCACAGCTTCCCTTCTGGCTTTTTGGTAGTTAGTCAGGCATAAGAATCTCATGGACTTTCCTGCCCGCACTGGCTTTGAACCTCTTGAATAGCTAGGATTAAAGGCATCAGTCATCAGTGCCTGGCTTTTATCCACTTATAATAAAAGTCTAAATGTTGGGCCAGGGTGTATGTATGCTCTTGTTGGTAGCCAAGATAGCGACGCCATGCTGTGACTTTCTGTGGATGGGAGTTTATGCTGTGCCCACTGAGCCTGCTCTGTGGTGTGAGGATTCTCCATGGGCTGGAGAATACGATTTCAGTCAAGAGCATCCTTGCCTGGAGTCTGAGCCCTGATGGACATTCCTTTACACAACACTATTTGACCTTAACACCAGCTTTTTTTTTTCAATCCTGGCCAAGAAAATGAATCAGGGATGATATCATTCAATCACTTTATATACAATAGTATGTAAGTTGCATAAGTGCTAAGGTAAAAGTGACTTACAGAGCAGTTTCTTGCGCTAAAAATATCAGTTGCTGATGATCCTAGAAAGTCAGAAATAGAACCAACCCACCAGCCAGCTATCTGCCTAGATAGGCATAAAAAAGTATTTAATCATTTATCTTCACCAAAACTCTCAAGGAAGAAATTCATTCCAAATAATCAGTGGAGGATTTTTTTCCCACGTGTTAGATGACTCATGAATTAGAGTATATTGTTCTTTATTTCTGAAACATGTGATTTGCTAAAATTAGTACTACAGTTTTATTTCCCCCAAGTTGTTTTTTATTATTACATTTCAGAAGGGTTGTGAAACAAAACATGTCAAGGGACACATTATTCTGTGCTCATTTGCTCTGTTGGGAGACATGTCATTGTTTCTCTATTATTTCCACTGCCTACTTACTGGGAAAATTGCTGAAATAGCTCTTAAACTGAGTGAGCATTTTAAT
>NW_025959957.1:0-49878 GCF_023159225.1 Perognathus longimembris pacificus | reverse complement strand
TAATCAGCTACCTACGCCGCATGTTCATGTCGTTCTAAAAGAGCTTTTATCTCTCTCCCCTCACCACAAATCAAATTCTTCTGAGGAGTTCCCAGTACATTATCCTTTCCCCTGTGTAATTACCTTAACAAGCTCCAGCTGTTTTTATTCTGAGAAGGTTTACTCCCTGATATACAGCTGCCTACCCCCTTCGTAAATGCAGGTCCTAAATGAGCATTTTTCTCTGTTCCCTCACCAAAATCCAGATTCTTTTGGGGAGTTACCAGTACAGTACCCATACCAGGAAGAACTTAATTTATTAAGCTACTGCTTTTCTTAATCTCAGTGGAGATATTTACTGATAAACAGCTACCTAACCAGCATGTTCATGTCGTTCCTAAATGAGCTTTTATCTCTCTCCCCTTACCACAAATCAGATTCTTCTGAGTAGTTCCCAGTACATTATCCTTTCCCCTGTTTAATTACCTTAACAAGCTCCAGCTGTTTTTATTCTGAGAAGGTTTACTCCCTGATATACAGCTGCCAACCCCCTTCGTAAGTGCAGTTCCCAAATGTGCTTTTTTCTCTGTTCACTCACCACAATCCAGATTCTTTTGGGGAGTTACCAGTACAATACCCATACCAGGAAGTACTTAATTTATTAAGCTACTGCTTTTCTTAATCTCAGTGGAGATATTTACTGATAACAGCTACCTATGAAGCATTTTCATGTCGTTCCTAAATGAGCTTTTATCTCTCTCCCCTCACCAAAAATAAGATTCTTCTGAGGAGTTCCCAGTACATTACCTTTCCCCTGTGTAATTACCTGAACAAGCTCCAGCTGTATTTATTCTCAGAAGGGATACTCCCTGATATACAGCTGCCTACACCCTTCGTAAGTGCAGGTCCTAAATGAGCTTTTTTTCTCTGTTCGCTCACCACTATCCAGATTCTTTTGTGGAGTTACCAGTTCAGTAACCATACCAGGAAGTACTTAATTTAGTAAGCTACTGCTTTTCTTAATCTCAGTGGAGATATTTACTGATAAACAGCTACCTACGCAGCATGTTCATGTCGTTCCTAAATGAGCTTTTATCTCTCTCCCCTCACCACAAATCAGATTCTTCTGAGGAGTTCCCAGTACATTATCCTTTCCCCTGTGTAATTACCTTAACAAGCTCCAGCTGTTTTTATTCTCAGTAGGGATACTCCCTGACATACAGCTGCCAACCACCTTCGTAAGTGCAGGGCCTAAATGTGCTTTTTTCTCTGTTCACTCACCACAATCCAGATTCTTTTGGGGAGTTACCAGTACAATAACCATACCAGGAAGTACTTAATTTATTAAGCTACTGCTTTTCTTAATCTCAGTGGAGATATTTACTGATAACAGCTACCTATGCAGCATTTTCATGTCGTTCCTAAATGAGCTTTTATCTCTCTCCCCTCACCACAAATCAGATTCTTCTGAGGAGTTCCAGTACATTACCTTTCCCCGGTGTAATTTCCTGAACAAGCTCCAGCTGTATTTATTCTCAGAAGGGATACTCCCTGATATACAGCTGCCTACACCCTTCGTAATTGCAGGTCCTAAATGAGCTTTTTTCTCTGTTCCCTCACCACTATCCAGATTCTTTTGTGGAGTTACCAGTTCAGTAACCATACCAGGAAGTACTTAATTTAGTAAGCTACTGCTTTTCTTAATCTCAGTGGAGATATTTACTGATAAACAGCTACCTACGCAGCATGTTCATGTCGTTCCTAAATGAGCTTTTATCTCTCTCCCCTCACCACAAATCAGATTCTTCTGAGAAGTTCCCAGTACATTATGCTTTCCCCTGTGTAATTACCTTAACAAGCTCCAGCTGTTTTTATTCTCAGAAGGTTTACACCCTGATATACTGCTGCCTACCCCCTTCGTAAGTGCGGGTCCTAAATGAGCGTTTTTCTCTGTTCCCTCACCACAATCCAGATTCTTTTTGGGAGTTACCAGTACAGTAACCATACCAGGAAGTACTTAATTTATTAAGCTACTGCTTTTCTTAATCTCAGTGGAGATATTTACTGATAATCAGCTACCTACGCCGCATGTTCATGTCGTTCTAAAAGAGCTTTTATCTCTCTCCCCTCACCACAAATCAAATTCTTCTGAGGAGTTCCCAGTACATTATCCTTTCCCCTGTGTAATTACCTTAACAAGCTCCAGCTGTTTTTATTCTGAGAAGGTTTACTCCCTGATATACAGCTGCCTACCCCCTTCGTAAATGCAGGTCCTAAATGAGCATTTTCTCTGTTCCCTCACCAAAATCCAGATTCTTTTGGGGAGTTACCAGTACAGTACCCATACCAGGAAGAACTTAATTTATTAAGCTACTGCTTTTCTTAATCTCAGTGGAGATATTTACTGATAAACAGCTACCTAACCAGCATGTTCATGTCGTTCCTAAATGAGCTTTTATCTCTCTCCCCTTACCACAAATCAGATTCTTCTGAGTAGTTCCCAGTACATTATCCTTTCCCCTGTTTAATTACCTTAACAAGCTCCAGCTGTTTTTATTCTGAGAAGGTTTACTCCCTGATATACAGCTGCCAACCCCCTTCGTAAGTGCAGTTCCTAAATGTGCTTTTTTCTCTGTTCACTCACCACAATCCAGATTCTTTTGGGGAGTTACCAGTACAATACCCATACCAGGAAGTACTTAATTTATTAAGCTACTGCTTTTCTTAATCTCAGTGGAGATATTTACTGATAACAGCTACCTATGAAGCATTTTCATGTCGTTCCTAAATGAGCTTTTATCTCTCTCCCCTCACCAAAAATAAGATTCTTCTGAGGAGTTCCCAGTACATTACCTTTCCCTGTGTAATTACCTGAACAAGCTCCAGCTGTATTTATTCTCAGAAGGGATACTCCCTGATATACAGCTGCCTACACCCTTCGTAAGTGCAGGTCCTAAATGAGCTTTTTTCTCTGTTCGCTCACCACTATCCAGATTCTTTTGTGGAGTTACCAGTTCAGTAACCCTACCAGGAAGTACTTAATTTAGTAAGCTACTGCTTTTCTTAATCTCAGTGGAGATATTTACTGATAAACAGCTACCTACGCAGCATGTTCATGTCGTTCCTAAATGAGCTTTTATCTCTCTCCCCATCACAACAAATCAGATTCTTCTGAGGAGATCCCAGTACATTATCCTTTCCCCTGTGTAATTACCTTAACAAGCTCCAGCTGTTTTATTCTCAGAAGAGATACTCCCTGATATACAGCAGGCTACCCCCTTCGTAAGTGCAGGTATTAAATGAGCTTTTTTCTCTGTTCCCTCACCACAATCCAGATTCTTTTGGGAGTTACCAGTACAGTATCCATACCAGGAAGTAGTTAATTTATTAAGCTACTGCTTTTCTTAATCTCAGTGGAGATATTTCCTGATAAACAGCTATCTGCGCAGAATGTTCATTTCGTTCCTAAATGAGCTTTTATCTCTCTCCCCTCACCACAAATCAGATTCTTCTGAGGAGATCCCCGTACATTATCCTTTCCCCTGTGTAATTACCTTAACAAGCTCCAGCTGTTTTTATTCTCAGAAGGTTTACTCCCTGATATACAGCTGCCTACCCACTTCGTAAGTGCAGGTCCTAAATGAGCTTTTTTCTCTGTTCCCTCACCACAATCCAGATTCTTTTGGGGAGTTACCAGTATAGTAACCATACCAGGAAGTACTTAATTTATTAAGCTACTGCTTTTCTTAATCTCAGTGGAGATATTTCCTGATAATCAGCTACCTACTCAGCATTTTCATGTCGTTCCTAAATGAGCTTTTGTCTCTCTCCCCTCACCACAAATCAGATTCTTCTGAGGAGTTCCCAGTACATTATCCTTTCCCCTGTGTAATTACCTTAACAAGCTCCAGCTGTTTTTTTCTCAGATGGATACTCCCTGATATACATCTGACTACCCCCTTCGTAAGTGTAGGTCCTAAAAGAGCTTTTTTCTCTGTTCCCTCACCAAAATCCAGATTCTTCTGGGGAGTTTCCAGTACAATAACCATACCAGGAAGTACTTAATTTATTAAGCTACTGCTTTTCTTAATCTCAGTGGAGATATTTACTGATAAACACCTACCTATGCAGCATGTTCATGTCGTTCCTAAATGAGCTTTTATATCTCTCCCCTCACCACAAATCAGATTCTTCTGAGGAGTTCCCAGTACATTATCCTATCCCCTGTGTAATTACCTTAACAAGGTCCAGCTGTTTTTATTCTCAGAAGGGATAACCCCTGACATACAGCTGCCAACCCCCTTTGTAAGTGCAGGTCCTAAATGTGCTTTTTTCTCTGTTCACTCACCACAATCCAGATTCTTTTGGGGAGTTACCAGTACAATAACCATACCAGGAAGTACTTAATTTATTAAGCTACTGCTTTTCTTAATCTCAGTGGATATATTTACTGATAACAGCTACCTATGCAGCATTTTCATGTCATTCCTAAATGAGCTTTTATCTCTCTCCCCTCACCACAAATCAGATTCTTCTGAGGAGTTCCCAGTACATTACCTTTCCCCGGTGAAATTTCCTGAACAAGCTCCAGCTGTATTTATTCTCAGAAGGGATACTCCCTGATATACAGCTGCCTACACCCTTCGTAAGTGCAGGTCCTAAATGAGCTTTTTTCTCTGTTCACTCACCACAATCCAGATTCTTTTGGGGAGTTACCAGTACAGTAACCATACCAGGAGGTACTTAATTTATTATGCTACTGCTTTTCTTAATCTCAGTGGAGATATTTACTGATAAACAGCTACCTATGCAGCATTTTCATGTCATTCCTAAATGAGCTTTTATCTCTCTCCCCTCACCACAAATCAGATTCTTCTGAATAGTTCCAAGTACATTATGCTTTCCCATGTGTAATTACTTTAACAAGCTCCAGCTGTTTTTATTCTCAGAAGGTTTACTCCCTGATATACAGCTGCCTAACCCCTTTGTAAGTGCAGGTCCTAATGAGCTTTTTTCTCTGTTCCCTCACCACCATCCAGATTCTTTTGGGGAGTTACCAGTACAGTAACCATACCAGGAAATACTTAATTTATTAAGCTACTGCTTTTCTTAATCTCAGTGGAGATATTTACTGATAAACAGCTACCTATGCAGCATGTTCATGCCGTTCATAAATGAGCTTTTATCTCTCTCCCCTCACCACAAATCAGATTCTTCTGAGGGGTTCCCTGTACATTATCCTTTCCCCTGTGTAATTACCTTAACAAGCTCCAGCTGTTTTTATTTTCAGAAGGGATACTCCCTGATATACAGCTGCCTAACCCCTTCGTAAGTGCAGGTCCTAAATGAGCTTTTTTCTCTGTTCCCTCACCACAATCCAGATACTTTTGGGAGTTACCCGTACAGTAACCATACTAGGAAGTACTTAACTTATTAAGCTACTGCTTTTCTTTATCTCAGTGGAGATATTTACTGATAAACAGCTACATAAGCAGCATGTTCATGTCGTTCCTTAATGAGCTTTTATCTCTTTCCCCTCACCACAAATCAGATTCTTCTGAGGAGTACCCAGTAAAATATCCTTTCCCCTGTGTAATTACCTTCACAAGCTCCAGCTGTATTTATTCTCAGAAGGGATACTCCCTGATATACAGCTGCCTACACCCTTCGTAATTGCAGGTCCTAAATGAGCTTTTTTCTCTGTTCCCTCACCACTATCCAGATTCTTTTGTGGAGTTACCAGTTCAGTAACCATACCAGGAAGTACTTAATTTAGTAAGCTACTGCTTTTCTTAATCTCAGTGGAGATATTTACTGATAAACAGCTACCTACGCAGCATGTTCATGTCGTTCCTAAATGAGCTTTTATCTCTCTCCCCTCACCACAAATCAGATTCTTCTGAGAAGTTCCCAGTACATTATGCTTTCCCCTGTGTAATTACCTTAACAAGCTCCAGCTGTTTTTATTCTCAGAAGGTTTACTCCCTGATATACTGCTGCCTACCCCCTTCGTAAGTGCGGGTCCTAAATGAGCGTTTTTCTCTGTTCCCTCACCACAATCCAGATTCTTTTTGGGAGTTACCAGTACAGTAACCATACCAGGAAGTACTTAATTTATTAAGCTACTGCTTTTCTTAATCTCAGTGGAGATATTTACTGATAATCAGCTACCTACGCCGCATGTTCATGTCGTTCTAAAAGAGCTTTTATCTCTCTCCCCTCACCACAAATCAAATTCTTCTGAGGAGTTCCCAGTACATTATCCTTTCCCCTGTGTAATTACCTTAACAAGCTCCAGCTGTTTTTATTCTGAGAAGGTTTACTCCCTGATATACAGCTGCCTACCCCCTTCGTAAAAGCAGGTACTAAATGAGCATTTTTCTCTGTTCCCTCACCAAAATCCAGATTCTTTTGAGGAGTTACCAGTACAGTACCCATACCAGGAAGAACTTAATTTATTAAGCTACTGCTTTTCTTAATCTCAGTGGAGATATTTACTGATAAACAGCTACCTAACCAGCATGTTCATGTCGTTCCTAAATGAGCTTTTATCTCTCTCCCCTTATCACAAATCAGATTCTTCTGAGTAGTTCCCAGTACATTATCCTTTCCCCTGTTTAATTACCTTAACAAGCTCCAGCTGTTTTTATTCTCAGAAGGTTTACTCCCTGATATACAGCTGCCAACCCCCTTCGTAAGTGCAGTTCCTAAATGTGCTTTTTTCTCTGTTCACTCACCACAATCCAGATTCTTTTGGGGAGTTACCAGTACAATACCCATACCAGGAAGTACTTAATTTATTAAGCTACTGCTTTTCTTAATCTCAGTGGAGATATTTACTGATAACAGCTACCTCTGAAGCATTTTCATGTCGTTCCTAAATGAGCTTTTATCTCTCTCCCCTCACCACAAATAAGATTCTTCTGAGGAGTTCCCAGTACATTACCTTTCCCCTGTGTAATTACCTGAACAAGCTCCAGCTGTATTTATTCTCAGAAGGGATACTCCCTGATATACAGCTGCCTACACCCTTCGTAAGTGCAGGTCCTAAATGAGCTTTTTTCTCTGTTCCCTCACCACTATCCAGATTCTTTTGTGGAGTTACCAGTTCAGTAACCATACCAGGAAGTACTTAATTTAGTAAGCTACTGCTTTTCTTAATCTCAGTGGAGATATTTACTGATAAACAGCTACCTACGCAGCATGTTCATGTCGTTCCTAAATGAGCTTTTATCTCTCTCCCCTCACAACAAATCAGATTCTTCTGAGGAGATCCCAGTACATTATCCTTTCCCCTGTGTAATTACCTTAACAAGCTCCAGCTGTTTTTATTCTCAGAAGAGATACTCCCTGATATACAGCAGGCTACCCCCTTCGTAAGTGCAGGTATTAAATGAGCTTTTTTCTCTGTTCCCTCACCACAATCCAGATTCTTTTGGGGAGTTACCAGTACAGTATCCATACCAGGAAGTAGTTAATTTATTAAGCTACTGCTTTTCTTAATCTCAGTGGAGATATTTCCTGATAAACAGCTATCTGCGCAGAATGTTCATTTCGTTCCTAAATGAGCTTTTATCTCTCTCCCCTCACCACAAATCAGATTCTTCTGAGGAGATCCCAGTACATTATCCTTTCCCCTGTGAAATTACCTTAACAAGCTCCAGCTGTTTTTATTCTCAGAAGGTTTACTCCCTGATATACAGCTGCCTACCCACTTCGTAAGTGCAGGTCCTAAATGAGCTTTTTTCTCTGTTCCCTCACCACAATCCAGATTCTTTTGGGGAGTTACCAGTATAGTAACCATACCAGGAAGTACTTAATTTATTAAGCTACTGCTTTTCTTAATCTCAGTGGAGATATTTCCTGATAATCAGCTACCTACTCAGCATTTTCATGTCGTTCCTAAATGAGCTTTTGTCTCTCTCCCCTCACCACAAATCAGATTCTTCTGAGGAGTTCCCAGTACATTATCCTTTCCCCTGTGTAATTACCTTAACAAGCTCCAGCTGTTTTTTTTCTCAGATGGATACTCCCTGATATACAGCTGACTACCCCCTTCGTAAGTGTAGGTCCTAAAAGAGCTTTTTTCTCTGTTCCTTCACCAAAATCCAGATTCTTCTGGGGAGTTTCCAGTACAATAACCATACCAGGAAGTACTTAATTTATTAAGCTACTGCTTTTCTTAATCTCAGTGGAGATATTTACTGATAAACACCTACCTATGCAGCATGTTCATGTCGTTCCTAAATGAGCTTTTATATCTCTCCCCTCACCACAAATCAGATTCTTCTGAGGAGTTCCCAGTACATTATCCTATCCCCTGTGTAATTACCTTAACAAGGTCCAGCTGTTTTTATTCTCAGAAGGGATACCCCCTGACATACAGCTGCCAACCCCCTTCGTAAGTGCAGGTCCTAAATGTGCTTTTTTCTCTGTTCACTCACCACAATCCAGATTCTTTTGGGGAGTTACCAGTACAATAACCATACCAGGAAGTACTTAATTTATTAAGCTACTGCTTTTCTTAATCTCAGTGGAGATATTTACTGATAACAGCTACCTATGCAGCATTTTCATGTCATTCCTAAATGAGCTTTTATCTCTCTCCCCTCACCACAAATCAGATTCTTCTGAGGAGTTCCCAGTACATTACCTTTCCCCGGTGAAATTTCCTGAACAAGCTCCAGCTGTATTTATTCTCAGAAGGGATACTCCCTGATATACAGCTGCCTACACCCTTCGTAAGTGCAGGTCCTAAATGAGCTTTTTTCTCTGTTCACTCACCACAATCCAGATTCTTTTGGGGAGTTACCAGTACAGTAACCATACCAGGAGGTACTTAATTTATTATGCTACTGCTTTTCTTAATCTCAGTGGAGATATTTACTGATAAACAGCTACCTATGCAGCATTTTCATGTCATTCCTAAATGAGCTTTTATCTCTCTCCCCTCACCACAAATCAGATTCTTCTGAATAGTTCCCAGTACATTATGCTTTCCCATGTGTAATTACTTTAACAAGCTCCAGCTGTTTTTATTCTCAGAAGGTTTACTCCCTGATATACAGCTGCCTAACCCCTTTGTAAGTGCAGGTCCTAAATGAGCTTTTTTCTCTGTTCCCTCACCACCATCCAGATTCTTTTGGGGAGTTACCAGTACAGTAACCATACCAGGAAATACTTAATTTATTAAGCTACTGCTTTTCTTAATCTCAGTGGAGATATTTACTGATAAACAGCTACCTATGCAGCATGTTCATGCCGTTCATAAATGAGCTTTTATCTCTCTCCCCTCACCACAAATCAGATTCTTCTGAGGGGTTCCCTGTACATTATCCTTTCCCCTGTGTAATTACCTTAACAAGCTCCAGCTGTTTTTATTTTCAGAAGGGATACTCCCTGATATACAGCTGCCTAACCCCTTCGTAAGTGCAGGTCCTAAATGAGCTTTTTTCTCTGTTCCCTCACCACAATCCAGATACTTTTGGGAGTTACCCGTACAGTAACCATACTAGGAAGTACTTAACTTATTAAGCTACTGCTTTTCTTTATCTCAGTGGAGATATTTACTGATAAACAGCTACATAAGCAGCATGTTCATGTCGTTCCTTAATGAGCTTTTATCTCTTTCCCCTCACCACAAATCAGATTCTTCTGAGGAGTACCCAGTAAAATATCCTTTCCCCTGTGTAATTACCTTCACAAGCTCCAGCTGTATTTATTCTCAGAAGGGATACTCCCTGATATACAGCTGCCTACACCCTTCGTAATTGCAGGTCCTAAATGAGCTTTTTTCTCTGTTCCCTCACCACTATCCAGATTCTTTTGTGGAGTTACCAGTTCAGTAACCATACCAGGAAGTACTTAATTTAGTAAGCTACTGCTTTTCTTAATCTCAGTGGAGATATTTACTGATAAACAGCTACCTACGCAGCATGTTCATGTCGTTCCTAAATGAGCTTTTATCTCTCTCCCCTCACCACAAATCAGATTCTTCTGAGAAGTTCCCAGTACATTATGCTTTCCCCTGTGTAATTACCTTAACAAGCTCCAGCTGTTTTTATTCGCAGAAGGTTTACTCCCTGATATACTGCTGCCTACCCCCTTCGTAAGTGCGGGTCCTAAATGAGCGTTTTTCTCTGTTCCCTCACCACAATCCAGATTCTTTTT
This sequence comes from Perognathus longimembris pacificus, assembly GCF_023159225.1. Taxonomy (NCBI): domain Eukaryota; kingdom Metazoa; phylum Chordata; class Mammalia; order Rodentia; family Heteromyidae; genus Perognathus; species Perognathus longimembris. The sequence goes on along the minus strand of NW_025959957.1, from coordinate 39,729 downwards.
GGGAGTTACCAGTACAGTAACCATACCAGGAAGTACTTAATTTATTAAGCTACTGCTTCTCTTAATCTCAGTGGAGATATTTACTGATAATCAGCTACCTACGCCGCATGTTCATGTCGTTCTAAAAGAGCTTTTATCTCTCTCCCCTCACCACAAATCAAATTCTTCTGAGGAGTTCCCAGTACATTATCCTTTCCCCTGTGTAATTACCTTAACAAGCTCCAGCTGTTTTTATTCTGAGAAGGTTTACTCCCTGATATACAGCTGCCTACCCCCTTCGTAAAAGCAGGTACTAAATGAGCATTTTTCTCTGTTCCCTCACCAAAATCCAGATTCTTTTGAGGAGTTACCAGTACAGTACCCATACCAGGAAGAACTTAATTTATTAAGCTACTGCTTTTCTTAATCTCAGTGGAGATATTTACTGATAAACAGCTACCTAACCAGCATGTTCATGTCGTTCCTAAATGAGCTTTTATCTCTCTCCCCTTATCACAAATCAGATTCTTCTGAGTAGTTCCCAGTACATTATCCTTTCCCCTGTTTAATTACCTTAACAAGCTCCAGCTGTTTTTATTCTCAGAAGGTTTACTCCCTGATATACAGCTGCCAACCCCCTTCGTAAGTGCAGTTCCTAAATGTGCTTTTTTCTCTGTTCACTCACCACAATCCAGATTCTTTTGGGGAGTTACCAGTACAATACCCATACCAGGAAGTACTTAATTTATTAAGCTACTGCTTTTCTTAATCTCAGTGGAGATATTTACTGATAACAGCTACCTCTGAAGCATTTTCATGTCGTTCCTAAATGAGCTTTTATCTCTCTCCCCTCACCACAAATAAGATTCTTCTGAGGAGTTCCCAGTACATTACCTTTCCCCTGTGTAATTACCTGAACAAGCTCCAGCTGTATTTATTCTCAGAAGGGATACTCCCTGATATACAGCTGCCTACACCCTTCGTAAGTGCAGGTCCTAAATGAGCTTTTTTCTCTGTTCGCTCACCACTATCCAGATTCTTTTGTGGAGTTACCAGTTCAGTAACCATACCAGGAAGTACTTAATTTAGTAAGCTACTGCTTTTCTTAATCTCAGTGGAGATATTTACTGATAAACAGCTACCTACGCAGCATGTTCATGTCGTTCCTAAATGAGCTTTTATCTCTCTCCCCTCACCACAAATCAGATTCTTCTGAGGAGATCCCAGTACATTATCCTTTCCCCTGTGTAATTACCTTAACAAGCTCCAGCTGTTTTTATTCTCAGAAGAGATACTCCCTGATATACAGCTGGCCACCCCCTTCGTAAGTGCAGGTATTAAATGAGCTTTTTTCTCTGTTCCCTCACCACAATCCAGATTCTTTTGGGGAGTTACCAGTACAGTATCCATACCAGGAAGTAGTTAATTTATTAAGCTACTGCTTTTCTTAATCTCAGTGGAGATATTTCCTGATAAACAGCTATCTGCGCAGAATGTTCATTTCGTTCCTAAATGAGCTTTTATCTCTCTCCCCTCACCACAAATCAGATTCTTCTGAGGAGATCCCAGTACATTATCCTTTCCCCTGTGTAATTACCTTAACAAGCTCCAGCTGTTTTTATTCTCAGAAGGTTTACTCCCTGATATACAGCTGCCTACCCACTTCGTAAGTGCAGGTCCTAAATGAGCTTTTTTCTCTGTTCCCTCACCACAATCCAGATTCTTTTGGGGAGTTACCAGTATAGTAACCATACCAGGAAGTACTTAATTTATTAAGCTACTGCTTTTCTTAATCTCAGTGGAGATATTTCCTGATAATCAGCTACCTACTCAGCATTTTCATGTCGTTCTTAAATGAGCTTTTGTCTCTCTACCCTCACCACAAATCAGATTCTTCTGAGGAGTTCCCAGTACATTATCCTTTCCCCTGTGTAATTACCTTAACAAGCTCCAGCTGTTTTTTTTCTCAGATGGATACTCCCTGATATACAGCTGCCTACCCCCTTCGTAAGTGCAGGTCCTAAATGAGCTTTTTTCTCTGTTCCCTCACCAAAATCCAGATTCTTCTGGGGAGTTTCCAGTACAATAACCATACCAGGAAGTACTTAATTTATTAAGCTACTGCTTTTCTTAATCTCAGTGGAGATATTTACTGATAAACACCTACCTATGCAGCATGTTCATGTCGTTCCTAAATGAGCTTTTATATCTCTCCCCTCACCACAAATCAGATTCTTCTGAGGAGTTCCCAGTACATTATCCTATCCCCTGTGTAATTACCTTAACAAGGTCCAGCAGTTTTTATTCTCAGAAGGGATACTCCCTGACATACAGCTGCCAACCCCCTTCGTAAGTGCAGGTCCTAAATGTGCTTTTTTCTCTGTTCACTCACCACAATCCAGATTCTTTTGGGGAGTTACCAGTACAATAACCATACCAGGAAGTACTTAATTTATTAAGCTACTGCTTTTCTTAATCTCAGTGGAGATATTTACTGATAACAGCTACCTATGCAGCATTTTCATGTCATTCCTAAATAAGCTTTTATCTCTCTCCCCTCACCACAAATCAGATTCTTCTGAGGAGTTCCCAGTACATTACCTTTCCCCGGTGTAATTTCCTGAACAAGCTCCAGCTGTATTTATTCTCAGAAGGGATACTCCCTGATATACAGCTGCCTACACCCTTCGTAAGTGCAGGTCCTAAATGAGCTTTTTTCTCTGTTCGCTCACCACTATCCAGATTCTTTTGTGGAGTTACCAGTTCAGTAACCATACCAGGAAGTACTTAATTTAGTAAGCTACTGCTTTTCTTAATCTCAGTGGAGATATTTACTGATAAACAGCTACCTACGCAGCATGTTCATGTCGTTCCTAAATGAGCTTTTATCTCTCTCCCCTCACCAGAAATCAGATTCTTCTGAGGAGATCCCAGTACATTATCCTTTCCCCTGTGTAATTACCTTAACAAGCTCCAGCTGTTTTTATTCTCAGAAGAGATACTCCCTGATATACAGCTGGCTACCCCCTTCGTAAGTGCAGGTCCTAAATGAGCTTTTTTCTCTGTTCCCTCACCACAATCCAGATTCTTTTGGGGAGTTACCAGTACAGTATCCATACCAGGAAGTAGTTAATTTATTAAGCTACTGCTTTTCTTAATCTCAGTGGAGATATTTCCTGATATCAGCTATCTACGCAGAATGTTCATTTCGTTCCTAAATGAGCTTTTATCTCTCTCCCCTCGCCACACATCAGATGCTTCTGAGGAGATCCCAGTACATTATCCTTTCCCCTGTGTAATTACCTTAACAAGCTCCAGCTGTTTTTATTCTCAGAAGGTTTACTCCCTGATATACAGCTGCCTACCCACTTCGTAAGTGCAGGTCCTAAATGAGCTTTTTTCTCTGTTCCCTCACCACAATCCAGATTCTTTTGGGGAGTTACCAGTACAGTAACCATACCAGGAAGTACTTAATTTATTAAGCTACTGCTTTTCTTAATCTCAGTGGAGATATTTACTGATAAACAGCTACCTACGCAGTATGTTCATGTCGTTCCTAAATGAGCTTTTATCTCTCTCCCCTCGACACACATAAGATGCTTCTGAGGAGTTCCCAGTACATTATCCTTTCCCCTGTGTAATTACCATAACAAGCTCCAGCTGTTTTTATTTTCAGAACGTTAACTCCCTGATATACAGCTGCCTAACCCCTTCGTACGTGCAGGTCCTAAATGAGCTTTTTTCTCTGTTCCCTCACCACCATCCAGATTCATTTGGGGAGATACCAGTACAGTACCTATACCAGGAAGGACTTAATTTATTAAGCTACTGCTTTTCTCTAATCTCAGTGGAGATTATTACTGATAAACACCTACCTATGCAGCATGTTCATTTCGTTCCTAAATGAGCTTTTATCTCTCTACCCTCACCACGAATCAGATTCTTTTGAGGAGTTCCCAGTACATTATCCTTTCCCCTGTGTACTTTCCTTAACAAGCTCCAGCTGTTTTTATTCTCAGAAGGTTTACTCTCTGATATACAGCCGGCTACCCCCTTTGTAAGTGCAGGTCCTAAATGAGCTTTTTTTTCTGTTCCCTCACCACAATCCAGATTCTTATGGGGAGTTACCAGTACAGTAACCATACCAGGAAGTACTTAATTTATTAAGCTGCTTTTCTTAATCTCAGTGGAGATATTTACTGATAAACAGCTACCTACGAGGCATGTTCATGTCGTTCCTATATGAGCTTTTATCTCTCTCCCCTCACCACAAATCAGATTCTTCTGAATAGTTCCCAGTACATTATGCTTTCCCATGTGTAATTAGTTTAACAAGCTCCAGCTGCTTTTATTCTCAGAAGGTTTACTCCCTGATAGACAGCTGCCTAACCCCTTTGTAAGTGCAGGTCCTAATTGAGCTTTTTTCTCTGTTCCCTTACCACCATCCAGATTCTGTTGGGGAGTTACCAGTACAGTAACCATACCAGGAAATACTTAATTTATTAAGCTACTGCTTTTCTTAATCTCAGTGGAGATATTTACTGATAAACAGCTACCTATGCAGCATGTTCATGCCGTTCCTAAATGAGCTTATATCTCTCTCCCCTCACCACAAATCAGATTCTTCTGAGGAGTTCCCAGTACATTATCCTTTCCCCTGTGTAATTACCTTAACAAGCTCCAGCTGTTTTTATTCTCAGAAGGTTTACTCTCTGATATACAGCCGGCTACCCCCTTTGTAAGTGCAGGTCCTAAATGAGCTTTTTTTTCTGTTCCCTCACCACAATCCAGATTCTTATGGGGAGTTACCAGTACAGTAACCATACCAGGAAGTACTTAATTTATTAAGCTGCTTTTCTTAATCTCAGTGGAGATATTTACTGATAAACAGCTACCTACGAGGCATGTTCATGTCGTTCCTATATGAGCTTTTATCTCTCTCCCCTCACCACAAATCAGATTCTTCTGAATAGTTCCCAGTACATTATGCTTTCCCATGTGTAATTACTTTAACAAGCTCCAGCTGCTTTTATTCTCAGAAGGTTTACTCCCTGATATACAGCTGCCTAACCCCTTTGTAAGTGCAGGTCCTAATTGAGCTTTTTTCTCTGTTCCCTCACCACCATCCAGATTCTGTTGGGGAGTTACCAGTACAGTAACCATACCAGGAAATACTTAATTTATTAAGCTACTGCTTTTCTTAATCTCAGTGGAGATATTTACTGATAAACAGCTACCTATGCAGCATGTTCATGCCGTTCCTAAATGAGCTTTTATCTCTCTCCCCTCACCACAAATCAGATTCTTCTGAGGAGTTCCCAGTACATTATCCTTTCCCCTGTGTAATTACCTTAACAAGCTCCAGCTATTTTTATTCTCAGAAGGTTTACTCCCTGATATACAGCTGCCGACCCCCTTCGTAAGTGCAAGTCCTAAATGCGTTTTTTCTCTGTTCCCTCACCACAATCCAGATTCTTTTGGGGAGTTACCAGTACAGTAACCATACCAGCAAGTACTTAATTTATTAAGCTACTGCTTTTCTTAATCTCAGTGGAGATATTTACTGATAAACAGCTACCTACGCAGCATGTTCATGTCGTTCCTAAATGAGCTTTTATCTCTCTCCCCTCGCCACACATCAGATGCTTCTGAGGAGTTCCCAGTACATTATCCTTTCCCCTGTGTAATTACCATAACAAGATCCAGCTGTTTTTATTCTCAGAACGTTTACTCCCTGATATACAGCTGCCTACCCCCTTCGTACGTGCAGGTCCTAAATGAGCTTTTTTCTCTGTTCCCTCACCACCATCCAGATTCATTTGGGGAGTTACCAATACAGTAACTATACCAGGAAGGACTTAATTTATTAAGCTACTGCTTTTCTCTAATCTCAGTGGAGATAATTACTGATAAACACCTACCTATGCAGCATGTTCATTTCGTTCCTAAATGAGCTTTTGTCTCTCTACCCTCACCACGCTTCAGATTCTTCTGAGGAGTTCCCAGTACATTATCCTTTCCCCTGTGTAATTACCTTAACAAGCTCCAGCGGTTTTAATTCTCAGAAGAGATAATAATTGATATACAGCTGCCTACCCCCTTCGTAAGTGCAGGTCCTAAATGAGCTTTTTTCTCTGTTCCCTCACCACAATCCAGATTCTTTTGGGGAGTTAGTAGTACAGTATCCATACCTGGAAGTAGTTAATTTATTAAGCTACTGCTTTTCTTAATCTCAGTGGAGATATTTCCTGATAAACAGCTATCTACGCAGCATGTTCATGTCGTTAATAAATGAGCTTTTATCTCTCTCCCCTCACCACAAATCAGATTCTTCTGAGGAGTTCCCAGTACATTATCCTTTCCCCTGTGTACTTACCTTAACAAGCTCCAGCTGTTTTTATTCTCAGAAGGTTTACTCCCTGATATACAGCTGCCTACCCCCTTTGTAAGTGCAGGTCCTAAATGAGCTTTTTTCTCTGTTCCCACACCACAATCCAGATTCTTTTGGGGAGTTACCAGAACAGTATCCATACCAGGAAGTACTTAATTTCTTAAGCTGCTTTTCTTAATCTCAGTGGAGATATTTACTGATAAACAGCTACCTACGCAGTATGATCATGTCGTTCCTAAATGAGCTTTTATCTCTCTCCCCTCACCACAAATCAGATTCTTCTGAATATTTCCCAGTACATTATGCTTTTCCATGTGTAATTACCTTAACAAGCTCCAGCTGTTTTTATTCTCAGGAGGTTTACTCCCTGATATACAGCTGCCTACACCCTTTGTAAGTGCAGGTCCTAAATGAGCTTTTTTCTCTGTTCCCTCACCACAATCCAGATTCTTTTGGGGAGTTACCAGTACAGTAACCATACCAGGAAATACTTAATTTATTAAGCTACTGCTTTTCTTAATCTCAGTGGAGATATTTACTGATAAACAGCTACCTATGCAGCATGTTCATGTCGTTCCTAAATGAGCTTTTATCTCTCTCCCCTCACCACAAATCAGATTCTTCTGAGGAGTTCCCTGTACATTATCCTTTCCCCTGTGTAATTACCTTAACAAGCTCCAGCTGTTTTTATTCTCAGAAGGGATACTCCCTGATATACAGCTGCCTAACCCCTTCGTAAGTGCAGGTCCTAAATGAGCTTTTTTCTCTGTTTCCTCACCACAATCCAGATACTTTTGGGAGTTACCAGTACAGTAACCATAGCAGGAAGTACTTAACTTATTAATCTAGTGCTTTTCTTAATCTCAGTGGAGATATTTACTGATAAACAGCTAACTATGCAGCATGTTCATGTCGTTCCTAAATGAGCTTATATCTCTCTCCCCTCACCACAAATCAGATTCTTCTGAGGAGTTCCCAGTACATTATCCGTTCCCCTGTGTAATTACCTTAACAAGGTCCAGCTGTTTATACTCTCAGAAGGGATACTCCCTGATAAACAGCTGCCTAACCCCTTCGTAAGTGCAGGTCCTAAATGAGCTTTTTTCTCTGTTCCCTCACCACAATCCAGATTCTTTTGGGGAGTTACCAGTACAGTAACCATACCAGGAAGTACTTAATTTATTAAGCTACTGCTTTTCTTCATCTCAGTGGAGATATTTACTGATAAACAGCTACCTACGCACCATTTTCATGTTGTTCCTAATGAGGTTTTATCTCTCTACCCTCAACACGAATCAGATTCTTCTGAGGAGTTCCCAGTACATTATCCTTTTCCCAGTGTAATTACCTTAAGAAGCTCCAGCTCTTTTTATTCTCAGAAGGTTTACTCCCTGATATACACCTGCCTACCCCCTTCATAACTTCAGGTCCTAAATGAGCTTTTTTCTCTGTTCCCTCACCAAAATCCAGATTCTTTTGGGGAGTTACCAGTACAGTAACCATACCAGGAAGTACTTAATTTATTAAGCTACTGCTTTTCTTAATCTCATGGGAGATATTTACTGATAAACACCTACCTATGCAGCATGTTCATGTCGTTCCTAAATGAGCTTTTATCTCTCTCCCCTCACCACAAATCAGATTCTTCTGAGGAGTTCCCAGTACATTATCCTTTCCCCTGTGTAATTACCTTAAGAAGCTCTAGCTGTTTTAATTCTCAGAAGGGATACTCCCTGATATACAGCTGCCTTACCCCTTTCGTAATTGCAGTTCCTAAATGAGCTTTTATCTCTGTTCCCTCACCACAATCCAGATTATTTTGGGGAGTTACCAGTACAGTAACCATACCAGGAAGTACTTAATTTATTAAGCTGCTGCTTTTCTTAATCTCAGTGGAGATATTTACTGATAAACAGCTACATACGCAGCATGTTCATGTCGTTCGTAAATGAGCTTTTATCTCTCTCCCCTCACCACAAATCAGATTCTTCTGAGTAGTTCCCAGTACATTATCCTTTCCCATGTGTAATTACCTTAAGAAGCTCCAGCTGTTTTTATTCTCAGAAGGTTTACTCCCTGATATACATCTACCTACCCCCTTCGTAAGTGCAGGTCCTAAATGAGCTTTTTTCTCTGTTCCCTCACCACAATCCAGATTCTTTTGGGGAGTTACCAGTACAGTAAACATACCAGGAAGTATTTACTTTATTAAGCTACTGCTTTTCTTAATCTCAGTGGAGATATTTACTGATAAACAGCTACCTATGCAGCATGTTCATGTCGTTCCTAAATGAGCTTTTATCTCTCTCCCCTAACCATAAATCAGATTCTTCTGAGGAGTTCCCAGTACATTATCCTTTCCCCTGTGTAATTACCTTAAGAAGCCCCAGATGTTTTTATTCTCAGACGGGATACTCCCTGATATACAGCTGCCTACCCCCTTCGTAAGTGCAGGTCCTAAATGAGCTTTTTTCTCTGTTCCCTCACCAAAATCCAGATTCTTTTGGGGAGTTACCAGTACAGTAACCATACCAGGAAGTACTTAATTTATTAAGCTACTGCTTTTCTTAATCTCACTGGGGATATTTACTGATGAACAGCTACCTATGCAGCATTTTCATGTCGTTCCTAAATGAGCTTTTATCTCTCTCCCCTCACCACAAATCAGATTCTTCTGAGGAGTTCCCAGTACATTATCCTTTCCCCTGTGTACTTACCTTAACAAGCTCCAGCTGTTTTTATTCTCAGAAGGTTTACTCTCTGATATACAGCTGCCTACCACCTTTGTAAGTGCAGGTCCTAAATGAGCTTTTTTCTCTGTTCCCTCACCACAATCCAGATTCTTTTGAGGAGTTACCAGTACAGTAAACATACCAGGAAGTACTTAATTTATTAAGCTGCTTTTCTTAATCTCAGTGGAGATATTTAATGATAAACAGCTACCTACGAGGCATGTTCATGTCGTTCCTAAATGAGCTTTTATCTCTCTCCCCTCACCACAAATCAGATTCTTCTGAATAGTTCCCAGTACATTATGCTTTCCCATGTGTAATTACTTTAACAAGCTCCAGCTGTTTTTATTCTCAGAAGGTTTACTCCCTGATATACAGCTGCCTAACCCCTTTGTAAGTGCAGGTCCTAAATGAGCTTTTTTCTCTGTTCCCTCACCACCATCCAGATTCTTTTGGGGAGTTACCAGTACAGTAACCATACCAGGAAATACTTAATTTATTAAGCTACTGCTTTTCTTAATCTCAGTGGAGATATTTACTGATAAACAGCTACCTATGCAGCATGTTCATGTCGTTCCTAAATGAGCTTTTATCTCTCTCCCCTCACCACAAATCAGATTCTTCTGAGGAGTTCCCAGTACATTATCCTTTCCCCTGTGTACTTACCTTAACAAGCTCCAGCTGTTTTTATTCTCAGAAGGTTTACTCTCTGATATACAGCTGCCTACCACCTTTGTAAGTGCAGGTCCTAAATGAGCTTTTTTCTCTGTTCCCTCACCACAATCCAGATTCTTTTGGGGAGTTACCAGTACAGTAACCATAGCAGGAAGTACTTAATTTATTAAACTGCTTTTCTTAATCTCAGTGGAGATATTTACTGATAAACAGCTACCTACGAGGCATGTTCATGTCGTTCCTAAATGACCTTTTATCTCTCTCCCCTCACCACAAATCAGATTCTTCTGAATAGTTCCCAGTACATTATGCTTTCCCATGTGTAATTACCTTAACAAGCTCCAGCTGTTTTTATTCTCAGAAGGGATACTCCCTGATATACAGCTGCCTAACCCCTTCGTAAGTGCAGGTCCTAAATGAGCTTTTTTTCTCTGTTCCCTCACCACAATCCAGATACTTTTGGGAGTTACCCGTACAGTAACCATACCAGGAAGTACTTAACTTATTAAGCTACTGCTTTTCTTAATCTCAGTGGAGATATTTACTGATAAACAGCTACGTAAGCAGCATGTTCATGTCGTTCCTTAATGAGCTTTTATCTCTTTCCCCTCACCACAAATCAGATTCTTCTGAGTAGTACCCAGTAAAATATCCTTTCCCCTCTGTAACTACCTTAACAAGCTCCAGCTGTTTTTATTCTCAGAAGGTTTACTCCAGGATATACAGCTGCCTACTCCCTTCGTAAGTGCAGCTCCGAAATGAGATTTTTTCTCTGTTCCCTCACCACAATCCAGATTCTTTTGGGGAGTTAAGAGTACAGTAACCATACCAGGAAGTACTTAATTTATTTAGCTACTGCTTTTCTTAATCTCAGTGGAGATATTTACTGATAAACAGCTACCTACGCAGCATGTTCATGTCGTTCCTAAATGAGCTTTTATCTCTCTACCTTCACCACGAATCAGATTCTTCTGAGGAGTTCCCAGTACATTATCCTTTCCCCTGCGTAATTACCTTAACAAGCTCCAGCTCTTTTTATTCTCAGAAAGTTTACTCCCTGATATACACCTGCCTACCCCCTTCATAACTGCACATCCTAAATGAGCATTTTTCTCTGTTATCTCACCAAAATCCAGATTCTTTTGTCGGAGTTACCAGTATAGTAACCATACCAGGAAGTACTTAATTTATTAATCTACTGCTTTAATTAATCTCAGTGGAGATATTTACTGATAAACAGCTACCTATGCAGCATGTTCATGTCGTTCCTAAATGAGCTTTTATCTCTCTCCCCTCACCACAAATCAGATTCTTCTGAGGAGTTCCCAGTACATTATCCTTTCCCCTCTGTAATTACCTTAACAAGCTCCAGCTGTTTTTATTCTCAGAAGGTTTACTCCCTGATATACAGCTGCCGACCCCCTTCGTAAGTGCAAGTCCTAAATGCGTTTTTTCTCTGTTCCCTCACCACAATCCAGATTCTTTTGGGGAGTTACCAGTACAGTAACCATACCAGGAAGTATTTAATTTATTAAGCTACTGCTTTTCTTAATCTCAGTGGAGATATTTACTGATAAACAGCTACCTACGCAGCATGTTCATGTCGTTCCTAAATGAGCTTTTATCTCTCTCCCCTCGCCACACATCAGATGCTTCTGAGGAGTTCCCAGTACATTATCCTTTCCCCTGTGTAATTACCATAACAAGCTCCAGCTGTTTTTATTCTCAGAACGTTTACTCCCTGATATACAGCTGCCTACCCCCTTCGTACGTGCAGGTCCTAAATGAGCTTTTTTCTCTGTTCCCTCACCACCATCCAGATTCATTTGGGGAGTTACCAATACAGTAACTATACCAGGAAGGACTTAATTTATTAAGCTACTGCTTTTCTCTAATCTCAGTGGAGATAATTACTGATAAACACCTACCTATGCAGCATGTTCATTTCGTTCCTAAATGAGCTTTTGTCTCTCTACCCTCACCACGCTTCAGATTCTTCTGAGGAGTTCCCAGTACATTATCCTTTCCCCTGTGTAATTACCTTAACAAGCTCCAGTGGTTTTAATTCTCAGAAGAGATAATCCTTGATATACAGCTGCCTACCCCCTTCGTAAGTGCAGGTCCTAAATGAGCTTTTTTCTCTGTTCCCTCACCACAATCCAGATTCTTTTGGGGAGTTAGTAGTACAGTATCCATACCTGGAAGTAGTTAATTTATTAAGCTACTGCTTTTCTTAATCTCAGTGGAGATATTTCCTGATAAACAGCTATCTACGCAGCATGTTCATGTCGTTAATAAATGAGCTTTTATCTCTCTCCCCTCACCACAAATCAGATTCTTCTGAGGAGTTCCCAGTACATTATCCTTTCCCCTGTGTAATTACCTGAACAAGCTCCAGCTGTATTTATTCTCAGAAGGGATACTCCCTGATATACAGCTGCCTACACCCTTCGTAAGTTCAGGTCCTAAATGAGCTTTTTTCTCTGTTCCCTCACCACTATCCAGATTCTTTGTGGAGTTACCAGTTCAGTAACAATACCAGGAAGTACTTAATTTAGTAAGCTACTGCTTTTCTTAATCTCAGCGGAGATATTTACTGATAAACAGCTACGTACGCAGCATGTTCATGTCGTTCCTAAATGAGATTTTATCTCTCTCCCCTCACCACAAATCAGATTCTTCTGAAGAGTTCCCAGTACATTATCCTTTCCCCTGTGTAATTACCTTAACAAGCCCCAGCTGTTTTTATTCTGAGAAGGTTTACTCCCGGATATACAGCTGCCTACCCCCTTCATAAGTGCAGGTCCTAAATGAGCTTTATCTCTGTTCCCTCACAACAATCCAGATTCTTTTGGGGAGTTACCAGTACAGTAACCATATCAGGAAGTACTTAATTTTTTAAGCTACTGCTTTTCTTAATCTCAGTGGAGATATTTACTGATAAAAAGATACCTATGCAGCATTTACATGTCGTTCCTAAATGAGCTTTTATCTCTCTCCCCTCACCACAAATCAGATTCTTCTGAGGAGTTCCCAGTACATTATCCTTTCCCCTGTGTAATTACCTTAACAAGCTCCAGCTGTTTTTATTGTCAGAAGGGATACTCCCTGATATACAGCTGACTACACCCTTCGTAAGTGCAGGTCCTAAATGTGCTTTTTTCTCTGTTCACTCACCACAATCCAGATTGTTTGCGGGAGTTACCAGTACAGTAACCATACCAGGAAGTACTTAATTTATTAAGCTACTGCTTTTCTTAATCTCAGTGGAGATATTTACTGATAAACAGCTACCTATGCAGCATTTTCATGTGGTTCCTATATGAGCTATTATCTCTCTCCCCTCACCACAAATCAGATTCTTCTGATTAATTCCCAGTACATTATCCTTTCCCCTGTGTATTTACCTTAACATGCTCCAGCGGTTTTTATTCTCAGAAGGTTTACTCCCTGATATACAGCTGCCTACCCCCTTTGTAAGTGCAGGTCCTAAATGAGCTTTTTTCTCTGTTCCCTCACAACAATCCAGATTCTTTTGGGGAGTTACCAGTATAGTAACCATACCAGGACGTACTTAGTTTATTAAGCTACTGCTTTTCTTAATCTCAGTGGAGATATTTATTGATAATCAGCTACCTACTCAGCATTTTCATGTCGTTCCTAAATGAGCTTTTGTCTCTCTCCCCTCACCACAAATCAGATTCTTCTGAGGAGTTCCCAGTACATTATCCTTTCCCCTGTGTAATTACCTTAACAAGCTCCAGCTGTTTTTATTCTCAGATGGATACTCCCTGATATACAGCTGCCTACCCCCTTCGTAAGTGCAGGTCCTAAATGAGCTTTTTTCTCTGTTCCCTCACCACAATCCAGATTCTATTGGGGAGTTACCAGTACACTAACCATACCAGGAAGTACTTAATTTATTAAGCTACAGCTTTTCTTAATCTCAGTGGAGATATTTCCTGATAAACAGCTACATACGCAGCATGTTCATGTCCTTCCTAAATGAGCTTTTATCTCTCTCCCCTCACCACAAATCAGATTCTTCTGAGGAGTTCCCAGTACATTATCCTTTCCCCTGTGTACTTACGTTAACAAGCTCCTGCTGTTTTTATTCTCAGAAGGTTTACTCCCTGATATACAGCTGCCTACCCCCTTTGTAATTGCAGGTCCTAAATGAGCTTTTTTCTCTGTTCCCACACCACAATCCAGATTCTTTTGGGGAGTTACCAGTACAGTAACCATACCAGGAAGTACTTAATTTATTAAGCTGCTTTTCTTAATCTCAGTGGAGATATTTACTGATAAACAGCTACCTACGCAGTATGATCATGTCGTTCCTAAATGAGCTTTTATCTCTCTCCCCTCACCACAAATCAGATTCTTCTGAATAGTTCCCAGTACATTATGCTTTCCCATGTGTAATTACCTTAACAAGCTCCAGCTGTTTTTATTCTCAGGAGGTTTACTCCCTGATATACAGCTGCCTACACCCTTTGTAAGTGCAGGTCCTAAATGAGCTTTTTTCTCTGTTCCCTCACCACAATCCAGATTCTTTTGGGGAGTTACCAGTACAGTAAACATACCAGGAAATAATTTATTAAGCTACTGCTTTTCTTAATCTCAGTGGAGATATTTACTGATAAACAGCTACCTATGCAGCATGTTCATGTCGATCCTAAATGAGCTTTTATCTCTCTCCCCTCACCACAAATCAGATTCTTCTGAGGAGTTCCCTGTACATTATCCTTTCCCCTGTGTAATTACCTTAACAAGCTCTAGCTGTTGTTATTATCAGAAGGGATTCTCCCTGATATACAGCTGCGTACCACTTTCGTAAGTGCAGTTCCTAAATGAGCTTTTTTCTCTGTTCCCTCACCACAATCCAGATTCTTTTGGGGAGTTACCAGTACAGTAACCATACCAGGAAGTACTTAATTTATTAAGCTACTGCTTTTCTTCATCTCATTGGAGATATTTACTGATAAACAGCTACCTACGCACCATTTTCATGTTGTTCCTAAATGAGCTTTTATCTCTCTACCCTCACCACGAATCAGATTCTTCTGAGGAGTTCCCAGTACATTATCCTTTCCCCAGTGTAATTACCTTAAGAAGCTCCAGCTCTTTTTATTCTCAGAAGGTTTACTCCCTGATATACAGCTGCCTAACCCCTTTGTAAGTGCATGTCCTAAATGAGCTTTTTTCTCTGTTCCCTCACCACCATCCGGATTCTTTTGGGGAGTTACCAGTACAGTAACCATACCAGGAAATACTTAATTTATTAAGCTACTGCTTTTCTTAATCTCAGTGGAGATATTTACTGATAAACAGCTACCTATGCAGCATGTTCATGTCGTTCCTAAATGAGCTTTTATCTCTCTCCCCTCACCACAAATCAGATTCTTCTGAGGAGTTCCCAGTACATTATCCTTTCCCCTGTGTACTTACCTTAACAAGCTCCAGCTGTTTTTATTCTCAGAAGGTTTACTCTCTGATATACAGCTGCCTACCCCCTTTGTAAGTGCAGGTCCTAAATGAGCTTTTTTCTCTGTTCCCTCACCACAATCCAGATTCTTTTGTGGAGTTACCAGTACAGTAACCATACCAGGAAGTACTTAATTTATTAAGGTGCTTTTCTTAATCTCAGTGGAGATATTTACTGATAAACAGCTACATACGAGGCATGTTCATGTCGTTATTTTATGAGCTTTTATCTCTCTCCCCTCACCACAAATCAGATTCTTCTGAATAGTTCCCAGTAAATTATGATTTCCCATGTGTAATTACTTTAACAAGCTCCAGCTGTTTTTATTCTCAGAAGGTTTACTCCCTGATATACAGCTGCCTAACCCCTTTGTAAGTGCAGGTCCTAAATGAGCTTTTTTCTCTGTTCCCTCACCACCATCCAGATTCTTTTGGGGAGTTACCAGTACAGTAACCATACCAGGAAATACTTAACTTATTAAGCTAATGCTTTTCTTAATCTCAGTGGAGATATTTACTGATAAACAGCTACCTAAGCAGCATGTTCATGTCGTTCCTTAATGAGCTTTTATCTCTTTCCCCTCACCACAAATCAGATTCTTCTGAGGAGTACCCAGTAAAATATCCTTTCCCCTGTGTAATTACCTTCACAAGCTCCAGCTGTTTTTCTTCTCAGAAGGTTTACTCCCTGATATACTGCTGCCTACCCCCTTCGTAAGTGCAGGTATTAAATGAGCATTTTTCTCTGTTCCCTCACCATCATCCAGATTCTTTTGGGGAGTTACCAGTACAGTAACCATACCAGGAAGTAGTTAAGTTATTAAGCTACTGCTTTTCTTAATCTCAGTGGATATATTTACTGATAAACAGCTACCTATGCAGCATTTTCATGTCGTTCCTAAATGAGCTTTTATCTCTCTCCCCTCACCACAAATCAGATTCTTCTGAGGAGTTCCCAGTACATTATCCTTTCCCCTGTGTAATTACCTTAACAAGCTCCAGCTCTTTTTATTCTCAGAAAGTTTACTCCCTGATATACACCTGCCTACCCCCTTCATAACTGCACATCCTAAATGAGCATTTTTCTCTGTTATCTCACCAAAATCCAGATTCTTTTGTCGGAGTTACCAGTATAGTAACCATACCAGGAAGTACTTAATTTATTAATCTACTGCTTTAATTAATCTCAGTGGAGATATTTACTGATAAACAGCTACCTATGCAGCATGTTCATGTCGTTCCTAAATGAGCTTTTATCGATCTCCCCTCACCACAAATCAGATTCTTCTGAGGAGTTCCCAGTACATTATCCTTTCCCCTCTGTAATTATCTTAACTAGCTCCAGCTGTTTTTATTCTCAGAAGGTTTACTCCCTGATATACAGCTGCCGACCCCCTTCGTAAGTGCAAGTCCTAAATGCGTTTTTTCTCTGTTCCCTCACCACAATCCAGATTCTTTTGGGGAGTTACCAGTACAGTAACCATACCAGGAAGTATTTAATTTATTAAGCTACTGCTTTTCTTAATCTCAGTGGAGATATTTACTGATAAACAGCTACCTACGCAGCATGTTCATGTCGTTCCTAAATGAGGTTTTATCTCTCTCCCCTCGCCACACATCAGATGCTTCTGAGGAGTTCCCAGTACATTATCCTTTCCCCTGTGTAATTACCATAACAAGCTCCAGCTGTTTTTATTCTCAGAACGTTTACTCCCTGATATACAGCTGCCTACCCCCTTCGTACGTGCAGGTCCTAAATGAGCTTTTTTCTCTGTTCCCTCACCACCATCCAGATTCATTTGGGGAGTTACCAATACAGTAACTATACCAGGAAGGACTTAATTTATTAAGCTACTGCTTTTCTCTAATCTCAGTGGAGATAATTACTGATAAACACCTACCTATGCAGCATGTTCATTTCGTTCCTAAATGAGCTTTTGTCTCTCTACCCTCACCACGCTTCAGATTCTTCTGAGGAGTTCCCAGTACATTATCCTTTCCCCTGTGTAATTACCTTAACAAGCTCCAGCGGTTTTAATTCTCAGAAGAGATAATCCTTGATATACAGCTGCCTACCCCCTTCGTAAGTGCAGGTCCTAAATGAGCTTTTTTCTCTGTTCCCTCACCACAATCCAGATTCTTTTGGGGAGTTAGTAGTACAGTATCCATACCTGGAAGTAGTTAATTTATTAAGCTACTGCTTTTCTTAATCTCAGTGGAGATATTTCCTGATAAACAGCTATCTACGCAGCATGTTCATGTCGTTAATAAATGAGCTTTTATCTCTCTCCCCTCACCACAAATCAGATTCTTCTGAGGAGTTCCCAGTACATTATCCTTTCCCCTGTGTAATTACCTTAACAAGCTCCAGCTGTTTTTATTCTCAGAAGGGATACTCCCTGATAAACAGCTGCCTACCAGCTTCGTAAGTGAAGGTCCTAAATGAGCTTTTTTCTCTGTTCCCTCACCACAATCCAGATTCTATTAGGGAGTTACCAGTACACTAACCATACCAGGAAGTACTTAATTTATTAAGCTACAGCTTTTCTTAATCTCAGTGGAGATATTTACTGATAAACAGCTACCTATGCAGCATGTTCATGTCCTTCCTAAATGAGCTTTTATCTCTCTCCCCTCACCACAAATCAGATTCTTCTGAGGAGTTCCCAGTACATTATCCTTTCCCCTGTGTAATTACCTTAACAAGCTCCAGCTGTTTCGATTCTCAGAAGGGATACTCCCTGATATACAGCTGCCTACCCCTTCGTAAGTGCAGGTCCTAATTGAGCTTTTTTCTCTGTTCCCTCACCACATTCCACATTCTTTTGGGGAGTTACCAGTATAGTACCCATACCAGGAAGTACTTAATTTATTAAGCTACTGCTTTGCTTAATCTCAGTGGAGATATTTACTGATAAACAGCTACCTACGCAGCATGTACATGTTGTTCCTAAATGAGCTTTTATCTCTCTCCCCTTACCACAAATCAGATTCTTCTGAAAAGTTCCCAGTACATTATCCTTTCCCCTGTGTAATTACCTTAACAAGCTCCAGATGTTTTTTTTCTCAGAAGGTTTACTCCCTGATATACAGCTGCCTACCCCCTTCGTAATTGCAGGTCCTAAATGAGCTTTTTTCTCTGTTCACTCACCACAATCCAGATTCTTTTGGCGAGTTACCAGTACTGTAATCATACCAGGAAGTACTTAATTTGTAAAGCTACTGCTTTTCTTAATCTCAGTGGAGATATTTACTGATAAACAGCTACCTATGCAGCATATTCATGAGCTTTTATCTCTCTCCCCTGACCACAAATCAGATTTCTCTGAGGAGTTCCCAGTACATTATCCTTTCCCATGTGTAATTACCTTAACAAGCTCCAGCTGTTTTTATTCTCAGAAGGTTTACTCCCTTATATTCAGCTGCCTACCCCCTTCGTAAGTGCAGGTCCTAAATGAGCTTTTTTCTCTGTTCCCCCACCATATTCCAGATTTTTTCGGGGAGTTACCAGTACAGTAACCATATCAGGAAGTACATATTTTATTAAGCTACTGCTTTTCTTAATCACGCTGGAGATATTTACTGATAAACAGCTACCTATGCAGCATTTTCATGTCGTTCCTAAATGAGCTTTTATCTCTCTCCCCTCACCACAATCAGATTCTTCTGAGGAGTTCCCAGTACATTATCCTTTCCCCTGTGTAATTACCTTAACAAGCCCCAGCTGTTTTTATTCTGAGAAGGTTTACTCCCTGATATACAGCTGCCTACCCCCTTCATAAGTGCAGGTCCTAAATGAGCTTTATCTCTGTTCCCTCACAACAATCCAGATTCTTTTGGGGAGTTACCAGTACAGTAACCATATCAGGAAGTACTTAATTTTTTAAGCTACTGCTTTTCTTAATCTCAGTGGAGATATTTACTGATAAACAGATACCTATGCAGCATTTACATGTCGTTCCTAAATGAGCTTTTATCTCTCTCCCCTCACCACAAATCAGATTCTTCTGAGGAGTTCCCAGTACATTATCCTTTCCCCTGTGTAATTACCTTAACAAGCTCCAGCTGTTTTTATTGTCAGAAGGGATACTCCCTGATATACAGCTGACTACACCCTTCGTAAGTGCAGGTCCTAAATGTGCTTTTTTCTCTGTTCACTCACCACAATCCAGATTGTTTGCGGGAGTTACCAGTACAGTAACCATACCAGGAAGTACTTAACTTATTAAGCTACTGCTTTTCTTAATCTCAGTGGAGATATTTACTGATACACAGCTACCTATGCAGCATTTTCATGTGGTTCTTATATGAGCTATTATCTCTCTCCCCTCACCACAAATCAGATTCTTCTGATTAATTCCCAGTACATTATCCTTTCCCCTGTGTATTTACCTTAACATGCTCCAGCGGTTTTTATTCTCAGAAGGTTTACTCCCTGATATACAGCTGACTACCCCCTTTGTAAGTGCAGGTCCTAAATGAGCTTTTTTCTCTGTTCCCTCACCACAATCCAGATTCTTTTGGGGAGTTACCAGTATAGTAACAATACCAGGACGTACTTAATTTATTAAGCTACTGCTTTTCTTAATCTCAGTGGAGATATTTATTGATAATCAGCTACCTACTCAGCATTTTCATGTCGTTCCTAAATGAGCTTTGGTCTCTCTCCCCTCACCACAAATCAGATTCTTCTGAGGAGTTCCCAGTACATTATCCTTTCCCCTGTGTAATTACCTTAACAAGCTCCAGCTGTTTTTATTCTCAGATGGATACTCCCTGATATACAGCTGCCTACCCCCTTCGTAAGTGCAGGTCCTAAATGAGCTTTTTTCTCTGTTCCCTCACCACAATCCAGGTTCTATTGGGGAGTTACCAGTACACTAACCATACCAGGAAGTACTTAATTTATTAAGCTACAGCTTTTCTTAATCTCAGTGGAGATATTTCCTGATAAACAGCTACGTACGCAGCATGTTCATGTCCTTCCTAAATGAGCTTTTATCTCTCTCCCCTCACCACAAATCAGATTCTTCTGAGGAGTTCCCAGTACATTATCCTTTCCCCTGTGTACTTACCTTAACAAGCTCCTGCTGTTTTTATTCTCAGAAGGTTAACTCCCTGATATACAGCTGCCTACCCCCTTTGTAATTGCAGGTCCTAAATGAGCTTTTTTCTCTGTTCCCACACCACAATCCAGATTCTTTTGGGGAGTTACCAGTACAGTAACCATACCAGGAAGTACTTAATTTATTAAGCTGCTTTTCTTAATCTCAGTGGAGATATTTACTGATAAACAGCTACCTACGCAGTATGATCATGTCGTTCCTAAATGAGCTTTTATCTCTCTCCCCTCACCACAAATCAGATTCTTCTGAATAGTTCCCAGTACATTATGCTTTCCCATGTGTAATTACCTTAACAAGCTCCAGCTGTTTTTATTCTCAGGAGGTTTACTCCCTGATATACAGCTGCCTACACCCTTTGTAAGTGCAGGTCATAAATGAGCTTTTTTCTCTGTTCCCTCACCACAATCCAGATTCTTTTGGGGAGTTACCAGTACAGTAAACATACCAGGAAATAATTTATTAAGCTACTGCTTTTCTTAATCTCAGTGGAGATATTTACTGATAAACAGCTACCTATGCAGCATGTTCATGTCGTTCCTAAATGAGCTTTTATCTCTCTCCCCTCACCACAAATCAGATTCTTCTGAGGAGTTCCCTGTACATTATCCTTTCCCCTGTGTAATTACCTTAACAAGCTCTAGCTGTTTTTATTATCAGAAGGGATTCTCCCTGATATACAGCTGCGTACCACTTTCGTAAGTGCAGTTCCTAAATGAGCTTTTTTCTCTGTTCCCTCACCACAATCCAGATTCTTTTGGGGAGTTACCAGTACAGTAACCATACCAGGAAGTACTTAATTTATTAAGCTACTGCTTTTCTTCATCTCATTGGAGATATTTACTGATAAACAGCTACCTACGCACCATTTTCATGTTGTTCCTAAATGAGCTTTTATCTCTCTACCCTCACCACGAATCAGATTCTTCTGAGGAGATCCCAGTACATTATCCTTTCCCCAGTGTAATTACCTTAAGAAGCTCCAGCTCTTTTTATTCTCAGAAGGTTTACTCCCTGATATACCGCTGCCTAACCCCTTTGTATGTGCAGGTCCTAAATGAGCTTTTTTCTCTGTTCCCTCACCACCATCCAGATTCTTTTGGGGAGTTACCAGTACAGTAACCATACCAGGAAATACTTAATTTATTAAGCTACTGCTTTTCTTAATCTCAGTGGAGATATTTACTGATAAACAGCTACCTATGCAGCATGTTCATGTCGTTCCTAAATGAGCTTTTATCTCTCTCCCCTCACCACAAATCAGATTCTTCTGAGGAGTTCCCAGTACATTATCCTTTCCCCTGTGTAATTACCTGAACAAGCTCCAGCTGTATTTATTCTCAGAAGGGATACTCCCTGATATACAGCTGCCTACACCCTTCGTAAGTTCAGGTCCTAAATGAGCTTTTTTCTCTGTTCCCTCACCACTATCCAGATTCTTTGTGGAGTTACCAGTTCAGTAACAATACCAGGAAGTACTTAATTTAGTAAGCTACTGCTTTTCTTAATCTCAGCGGAGATATTTACTGATAAACAGCTACGTACGCAGCATGTTCATGTCGTTCCTAAATGAGCTTTTATCTCTCTCCCCTCACCACAAATCAGATTCTTCTGAAGAGTTCCCAGTACATTATCCTTTCCCCTGTGTAATTACCTTAACAAGCTCCAGCTGTTTTTATTCTCAGAAGGTTTACTCCCTGATATACAGCTGCCTACCCCCTTCATAAGTGCAGGTCCTAAATGAGCTTTATCTCTGTTCCCTCACAACAATCCAGATTCTTTTGGGGAGTTACCAGTACAGTAACCATATCAGGAAGTACTTAATTTTTTAAGCTACTGCTTTTCTTAATCTCAGTGGAGATATTTACTGATAAAAAGATACCTATGCAGCATTTACATGTCGTTCCTAAATGAGCTTTTATCTCTCTCCCCTCACCACAAATCAGATTCTTCTGAGGAGTTCCCAGTACATTATCCTTTCCCCTCTGTAATTACCTTAACAAGCTCCAGCTGTTTTTATTCTCAGAAGGGATACTCCCTGATATACAGCTGACTACACCCTTCGTAAGTGCAGGTCCTAAATGTGCTTTTTTCTCTGTTCACTCACCACAATCCAGATTGTTTGCGGGAGTTACCAGTACAGTAACCATACCAGGAAGTACTTAATTTATTAAGCTACTGCTTTTCTTAATCTCAGTGGAGATATTTACTGATAAACAGCTACCTATGCAGCATTTTCATGTGGTTCCTATATGAGCTATTATCTCTCTCCCCTCACCACAAATCAGATTCTTCTGATTAATTCCCAGTACATTATCCTTTCCCCTGTGTATTTACCTTAACATGCTCCAGCGGTTTTTATTCTCAGAAGGTTTACTCCCTGATATACAGCTGCCTACCCCCTTTGTAAGTGCAGGTCCTAAATGAGCTTTTTTCTCTGTTCCCTCACCACAATCCAGATTCTTTTGGGGAGTTACCAGTATAGTAACCATACCAGGACGTACTTAGTTTATTAAGCTACTGCTTTTCTTAATCTCAGTGGAGATATTTATTGATAATCAGCTACCTACTCAGCATTTTCATGTCGTTCCTAAATGAGCTTTTGTCTCTCTCCCCTCACCACAAATCAGATTCTTCTGAGGAGTTCCCAGTACATTATCCTTTCCCCTGTGTAATTACCTTAACAAGCTCCAGCTGTTTTTATTCTCAGATGGATACTCCCTGATATACAGCTGCCTACCCCCTTCGTAAGTGCAGGTCCTAAATGAGCTTTTTTCTCTGTTCCCTCACCACAATCCAGATTCTATTGGGGAGTTACCAGTACACTAACCATACCAGGAAGTACTTAATTTATTAAGCTACAGCTTTTCTTAATCTCAGTGGAGATATTTCCTGATAAACAGCTACGTACGCAGCATGTTCATGTCCTTCCTAAATGAGCTTTTATCTCTCTCCCCTCACCACAAATCAGATTCTTCTGAGGAGTTCCCAGTACATTATCCTTTCCCCTGTGTACTTACGTTAACAAGCTCCTGCTGTTTTTATTCTCAGAAGGTTTACTCCCTGATATACAGCTGCCTACCCCCTTTGTAATTGCAGGTCCTAAATGAGCTTTTTTCTCTGTTCCCACACCACAATCCAGATTCTTTTGGGGAGTTACCAGTACAGTAACCATACCAGGAAGTACTTAATTTATTAAGCTGCTTTTCTTAATCTCAGTGGAGATATTTACTGATAAACAGCTACCTACGCAGTATGATCATTTCGTTCCTAAATGAGCTTTTATCTCTCTCCCCTCACCACAAATCAGATTCTTCTGAATAGTTCCCAGTACATTATGCTTTCCCATGTGTAATTACCTTAACAAGCTCCAGCTGTTTTTATTCTCAGGAGGTTTACTCCCTGATATACAGCTGCCTACACCCTTTGTAAGTGCAGGTCCTAAATGAGCTTTTTTCTCTGTTCCCTCACCAAAATCCAGATTCTTTTGGAGAGTTACCAGTACAGTAACCATACCAGGAAGTACTTAATTTATTAAGCTACTGCTTTTCTTCATCTCAGTGGAGATATTTACTGATAAACAGCTACCTACGCACCATTTTCATGTTGTTCCTAAATGAGCTTTTATCTCTCTACCCTCACAACGAATCAGATTCTTCTGAGGAGTTCCCAGTACATTATCCTTTCCCCAGTGTAATTACCTTAAGAAGCTCCAGCTCTTTCTATTCTCAGAAGGTTTACTCCCTGATATACCTGCCTACACCCTTCATAACTGCAGGTCCTAAATGAGCTTTTTTCTCTGTTCCCTCACCACAATCCAGATTCTTTTGGGGAGTTACCAGTACACTAACCATACCAGGAAGTACTTAATTTATTAAGCTGCTGCTTTTCTTAATCTTAGTGGAGATATTTACTGCTAAACAGCTACCTACGCAGCATGTTCATGTCGTTCCTAAATGAGCTTTTATCTCTCTCCCCTCACCACAAATCAGATTCTTCTGAGGAGTTCCCAGTACATTATCCTTCCCCCTGTGTAATTACCTTAAGAAGCTCCAGCTGTTTTTATTCTCAGGAGGTTTACTCCCTGATATACAGCTGCCTACACCCTTTGTAAGTGCAGGTCCTAAATGAGCTTTTTTCTCTGTTCCCTCACAACAATCCAGATTCTTTTGGGGAGTTACCAGTACAGTAACCATATCAGGAAGTACTTAATTTTTTAAGCTACTGCTTTTCTTAATCTCAGTGGAGATATTTACTGATAAAAAGATACCTATGCAGCATTTACATGTCGTTCCTAAATGAGCTTTTATCTCTCTCCCCTCACCACAAATCAGATTCTTCTGAGGAGTTCCCAGTACATTATCCTTTCCCCTCTGTAATTACCTTAACAAGCTCCAGCTGTTTTTATTCTCAGAAGGGATACTCCCTGATATACAGCTGACTACACCCTTCGTAAGTGCAGGTCCTAAATGTGCTTTTTTCTCTGTTCACTCACCACAATCCAGATTGTTTGCGGGAGTTACCAGTACAGTAACCATACCAGGAAGTACTTAATTTATTAAGCTACTGCTTTTCTTAATCTCAGTGGAGATATTTACTGATA
This sequence comes from Perognathus longimembris pacificus, assembly GCF_023159225.1. NCBI lineage: Eukaryota > Metazoa > Chordata > Mammalia > Rodentia > Heteromyidae > Perognathus > Perognathus longimembris. Next base: position 14,739 of record NW_025959957.1, on the reverse strand, counting down.
AACAGCTACCTATGCAGCATTTTCATGTGGTTCCTATATGAGCTATTATCTCTCTCCCCTCACCACAAATCAGATTCTTCTGATTAATTCCCAGTACATTATCCTTTCCCCTGTGTATTTACCTTAACATGCTCCAGCGGTTTTTATTCTCAGAAGGTTTACTCCCTGATATACAGCTGCCTACCCCCTTTGTAAGTGCAGGTCCTAAATGAGCTTTTTTCTCTGTTCCCTCACCACAATCCAGATTCTTTTGGGGAGTTACCAGTATAGTAACCATACCAGGACGTACTTAGTTTATTAAGCTACTGCTTTTCTTAATCTCAGTGGAGATATTTATTGATAATCAGCTACCTACTCAGCATTTTCATGTCGTTCCTAAATGAGCTTTTGTCTCTCTCCCCTCACCACAAATCAGATTCTTCTGAGGAGTTCCCAGTACATTATCCTTTCCCCTGTGTAATTACCTTAACAAGCTCCAGCTGTTTTTATTCTCAGATGGATACTCCCTGATATACAGCTGCCTACCCCCTTCGTAAGTGCAGGTCCTAAATGAGCTTTTTTCTCTGTTCCCTCACCACAATCCAGATTCTATTGGGGAGTTACCAGTACACTAACCATACCAGGAAGTACTTAATTTATTAAGCTACAGCTTTTCTTAATCTCAGTGGAGATATTTCCTGATAAACAGCTACGTACGCAGCATGTTCATGTCCTTCCTAAATGAGCTTTTATCTCTCTCCCCTCACCACAAATCAGATTCTTCTGAGGAGTTCCCAGTACATTATCCTTTCCCCTGTGTACTTACGTTAACAAGCTCCTGCTGTTTTTATTCTCAGAAGGTTTACTCCCTGATATACAGCTGTCTACCCCCTTTGTAATTGCAGGTCCTAAATGAGCTTTTTTCTCTGTTCCCACACCACAATCCAGATTCTTTTGGGGAGTTACCAGTACAGTAACCATACCAGGAAGTACTTAATTTATTAAGCTGCTTTTCTTAATCTCAGTGGAGATATTTACTGATAAACAGCTACCTACGCAGTATGATCATTTCGTTCCTAAATGAGCTTTTATCTCTCTCCCCTCACCACAAATCAGATTCTTCTGAATAGTTCCCAGTACATTATGCTTTCCCATGTGTAATTACCTTAACAAGCTCCAGCTGTTTTTATTCTCAGGAGGTTTACTCCCTGATATACAGCTGCCTACACCCTTTGTAAGTGCAGGTCCTAAATGAGCTTTTTTCTCTGTTCCCTCACCAAAATCCAGATTCTTTTGGAGAGTTACCAGTACAGTAACCATACCAGGAAGTACTTAATTTATTAAGCTACTGCTTTTCTTCATCTCAGTGGAGATATTTACTGATAAACAGCTACCTACGCACCATTTTCATGTTGTTCCTAAATGAGCTTTTATCTCTCTACCCTCACAACGAATCAGATTCTTCTGAGGAGTTCCCAGTACATTATCCTTTCCCCAGTGTAATTACCTTAAGAAGCTCCAGCTCTTTCTATTCTCAGAAGGTTTACTCCCTGATATACCTGCCTACCCCCTTCATAACTGCAGGTCCTAAATGAGCTTTTTTCTCTGTTCCCTCACCACAATCCAGATTCTTTTGGGGAGTTACCAGTACACTAACCATACCAGGAAGTACTTAATTTATTAAGCTGCTGCTTTTCTTAATCTTAGTGGAGATATTTACTGCTAAACAGCTACCTACGCAGCATGTTCATGTCGTTCCTAAATGAGCTTTTATCTCTCTCCCCTCACCACAAATCAGATTCTTCTGAGGAGTTCCCAGTACATTATCCTTCCCCCTGTGTAATTACCTTAAGAAGCTCCAGCTGTTTTTATTCTCAGGAGGTTTACTCCCTGATATACAGCTGCCTACACCCTTTGTAAGTGCAGGTCCTAAATGAGCTTTTTTCTCTGTTCCCTCACAACAATCCAGATTCTTTTGGGGAGTTACCAGTACAGTAACCATATCAGGAAGTACTTAATTTTTTAAGCTACTGCTTTTCTTAATCTCAGTGGAGATATTTACTGATAAAAAGATACCTATGCAGCATTTACATGTCGTTCCTAAATGAGCTTTTATCTCTCTCCCCTCACCACAAATCAGATTCTTCTGAGGAGTTCCCAGTACATTATCCTTCCCCCTGTGCAATTACCTTAAGAAGCTCCAGATGTTTTTATTCTCAGAAGGGATACTCCCTGATATACAGCTGCCTACCCCGTTCGTAAGTGCAGGTCCTAAATGAGCTTTTTTCTCTGTTCCCTCACCAAAATCCAGATTCTTTTGGAGAGTTACCAGTACAGTAACCATACCAGGAAGTACTTAATTTATTAAGGTACTGCTTTTCTTAATCTCACTGGGGATATTTACTGATAAACAGCTACCTATGCAGCATATTCATGTCGTTCCTAAATGAGCTTTTATCTCTCTCCCCTCACCACAAATCAGATTCTTCTGAGGAGTTCCCAGTACATTATCCTTTCCCCTGTGTACTTACCTTCACAAGCTCGAGCTGTTTTTATTCTCAGAAGGTTTACTCTCTGATATACAGCTGCCTACCACCTTTGTAAGTGCAGGTCCTAAATGAGCTTTTTTCTCTGTTCCCTCACCACAATCCAGATTCTTTTGGGGTGTTTCCAGTACAGTAACCATACCAGGAAGTACTTAATTTATTAAACTGCTTTTCTTAATCTCAGTGGAGATATTTACTGATAAACAGCTACCTACGAGGCATGTTAATGTCGTTCCTAAATGAGCTTTTATCTCTCTCCCCTCACCACAAATCAGATTCTTCTGAATAGTTCCCAGTACATTATGCTTTCCCATGTGTAATTACCTTAACAAGCTCCAGCTGTTTTTATTCTCAGAAGGGATACTCCCTGATATACAGCTGCCTAACCCCTTCGTAAGTGCAGGTCCTAAATGAGCTTTTTTTCTCTGTTCCCTCACCACAATCCAGATACTTTTGGGAGTTACCCCTACAGTAACCATACCAGGAAGTACTTAACTTATTAAGCTACTGCTTTTCTTAATCTCAGTGGAGATATTTACTGATAAACAGCTACCTAAGCAGCATGTTCATGTCGTTCCTAAATGAGCTTTTATCTCTCTCCCCTCACCACAAATCAGATTCTTCTGAATAGTTCCCAGTACATTATGCTTTCCCATGTGTAATTACCTTAACAAGCTCCAGCTGTTTTTATTCTCAGAAGGGATACTCCCTGATATACAGCTGCCTAACCCCTTCGTAAGTGCAGGTATTAAATGAGCATTTTTCTCTGTTCTCTCACCACCATCCAGATTCTTTTGGGGAGTTACCAGTACAGTAACCATACCAGGAAGTAGTTAATTTATTAAGCTACTGCTTTTCTTAATCTCAGTGGATATATTTAATGATAAACAGCTACCTATGCAGCATTTTCATGTCGTTCCTAAATGAGCTTTTATCTCTCTCCCCTCACCACAAATCAGATTCTTCTGAGGAGTTCCCAGTACATTATCCTTTCCCCTGTGTAATTACCTTAACACGCTCCAGCTGTTTTTATTCTCAGAAGGGATACTCCCTGATAAACAGCTGCCTACCAGCTTCGTAAGTGAAGGTCCTAAATGAGCTTTTTTCTCTGTTCCCTCACCACAATCCAGATTCTATTGGGGAGTTACCAGTACACTAACCATACCGGGAAGTACTTAATTTATTAAGCTACAGCTTTTCTTAATCCCAGTGGAGATATTTACTGATAAACAGCTACCTACGCGGCATGTTCATGTCCTTCCTAAATGAGCTTTTATCTCTCTCCCCTCACCACAAATCAGATTCTTCTGAGGAGTCCCCAGTACATTATCCTTTCCCCTGTGTAATTACCTTAACAAGCTCCAGCTGTTTTTATTCTCAGAAAGTTTACTCCCTGATATACAGCTACCTACCCCCTTCGTAAGTGCAGGTCCTAAATGAGCTTTTTTCTCTGTTCCCTCACAACAATCCAGATTCTTTTGGGGAGTTACCAGTACAGTAACCATACCAGAAAGTACTTAATTTATTAAGCTACTGCTTTTCTTAATCTCAGTGGAGATATTTACTGATAAACAGCTACCTATGCAGCATGTTCATGTCATTCCTAAATGTGCTTTTATCTCTCTCCCCTCACCACAAATCAGATTCGTCTGAGGAGTTCCCAGTACATTATCCTTTCCCCTGTGTAATTACCTTAACAAGCTCCAGCGGTTTAAATTCTCAGAAGCGATAATCCCTGATATACAGCTGCCTACCCCCTTCGTAAGTGCAGTTCCTAAATGAGCTTTTTTCTCTGTTCCCTCACCACAATCCAGATTCTTTTGGGGAGTTACCAGTACAGTATCCATACCTGGAAGTAGTTAATTTATTAAGCTACTGTTTTTCTTAATCTCAGTGGAGATATTTCCTGATAAACAGCTATCTACGCAGCATGTTCATGTCGTTAATAAATGAGCTTTTATCTCTCTCCCCTCACCACAAATCAGATTCTTCTGAGGAGTTCCCAGTACATTATCATTTCCCCTGTGTAATTACCTTAACAAGCTCCAGCTGTTTTTATTCTCAGAAGGGATACTCCCTGATAAACAGCTGCCTACCAGCTTTGTAAGTGAAGGTCCTAAATGAGCTTTTTTCTCTGTTCCCTCACCACAATCCAGATTCTATTGGGGAGTTACCAGTACACTAACCATACCAGGAAGTACTTAATTTATTAAGCTACAGCTTTTCTTAATCTCAGTGGAGATATTTACTGATAAACAGCTACCTACGCAGCATGTTCATGTCCTTCCTAAATGAGCTTTTATCTCTCTCCCCTCACCACAAATCAGATTCTACTGAGGAGTTCCCAGTACATTATCCTTTCCCCTGTGTAATTACCTTAACAAGCTTCAGCTGTTTTTATTCTCAGAAAGGATACTCCCTGATATACAGCTGCCTACCCCCTTCGTAAGTGCAGGTCCTAAATGAGCTTTTTTCTCTGTTCAGTCACCACAATACAGATTCTTTTTGGGAGTTACCAGTACAGTAACCATACCAGGAAGTACTTAATTTATTAAGCTACTGCTTTTCTTAATCTCAGTGGAGATATTTAATGATTAACAGCTACCTACGCAGCATGTTCATGTCGTTCCTAAATGAGCTTTTATCTCTCTCCCCTCACCACAAATCAGATTCTTCTGAGGAGATCCCAGTACATTATCCTTTCCCTTCTGTAACTACCTTAACAAGCTCCAGCTGTTTTTATTCTCAGAAGGTTTACTCCATGATATACAGCTGCCTACCCCCTTCGTAAGTGCAGCTCCTAAATGAGATTTTTTCTCTGTTCCCACACCACAATCCAAATTCTTTTGGGGAGTTACCAGTACAGTAACCATACCAGGAAGTACTTAATTTATTAAGCTACTGCTTTTCTTAATCTCAGTGGAGATATTTACTGATAAACAGCTACCTACGCAGCATGTTCATGTCGTTCCTAAATGAGCTTTTATCTCTCTCCCCTCACCACAAATCAGATTCTTCTGAGGAGTTCCCAGTACATTATCCTTTCCCCTGTGTAATTACCTTAACAAGCTCCAGCTGTTTTTATTCTCAGAAGGTTTACTCCCTGATATACAGCTGCCGACCCCCTTCGTAAGTGCAGGTCCTAAATGCGTTTTTTCTCTGTTCCCTCACCACAATCCAGATTCTTTTGGGGAGTTACCAGTACAGTAACCATACCAGGAAGTACTTAATTTATTAAGCTACTGCGTTTCTTAATCTCAGTGGAGATATTTACTGAAAAAGAGCTACGTATGCAGCATGTTCATGTCGTTCCTAAATGAGCTTTAATCTCTCTCCCCTAACCACAAATCAGATTCTTCTGAGGAGTTCCCAGTACATTCTCCTTTCCCCTGTGTAATTATCTTAACAAGCTCCAGCTGTTTTTATTCTCAGAAGGGATACTCCCTGATATACAGCTGCCTACCCCCTTCGTAAGTGCAGGTCCTAAATTAGCTTTGATCTCTGTTCCTCACCATAATCCAGATTCTTTTGGGGAGTTTCCAGTACAGTAACCATACCAGGAAGTACTTAATTTATTAAGCTACTGCTTTTCTTAATCTCAGTGGAGATATTTACTGATAAACAGCTACCTATGCACCATGTTCATCGTCATTCCTAAATGTGCTTTTATCTCTCTCCCCTCACCATAAATAAGATTCTTCTGAGGAGTTCCCAGTACATTATCCTTTCCCCTGTGTAATTACCTTAACAAGCTCCAGCTGTTTTTATTCTCAGAAGAGATACTCCCTGATATACAGCTGGCTACCCCCTTCGTAAGTGCAGGTCCTAAATGAGCTTTTTCTCTGTTCCCTCACCACAATCCAGATTCTTTTGGGAAGTTACCAGTACAGTATCCATACCAGGAAGTAGTTAATTTATTAAGCTACTGCTTTTCTTAATCTCAGTGGAGATATTTCCTGATAAACAGCTATCTACGCAGCATGTTCATTTCGTTCCTAAATGAGCTTTTATCTCTCTCCCCTCACCACAAATCAGATTCTTCTGAGGAGATCCCAGTACATTATCCTTTCCCCTGTGTAATTACCTTAACAAGCTCCAGCTGTTTTTATTCTCAGAAGGTTTATTCCCTGGTATACAGCTGCCTACCCACTTCGTAAGTGCAGGTCCTAAATGAGCTTTTTTCTCTGTTCCCTCACCACAATCCAGATTCTTTTGGGGAGTTACCAGTACAGTAACCATACCAGGAAGTACTTAATTTATTAAGCTACTGCTTTTCTTAATCTCAGTGGAGATATTTACTGATAAACAGCTACCTACGCAGCATGTTCATGTCGTTCCTAAATGAGCTTTTATCTCTCTCCCCTCGCCACACATCAGATGCTTCTGAGGAGTTCCCAGTACATTATCCTTTCCCCTGTGTAATTACCATAACAAGCTCCAGCTGTTTTTATTCTCAGAACGTTTATTCCCTGATATACAGCTGCCTACCGCCTTCGTACGTGCAGGTCCTAAAAGAGCTTTTTTCTCTGTACCCTCACCACCATCCAGATTCATTTGGGGAGTTACCAGTACAGTAACTATACCAGGAAGGACTTAATTTATTAAGCTACTGCTTTTCTCTAATCTCAGTGGAGATAATTACTGATAAACACCTACCTATGCAGCATGTTCATTTCGTTCCTAAATGAGCTTTTATCTCTGTACCCTCACCACGAATCAGATTCTTCTGAGGAGTTCCCAGTACATTATCCTTTCCCCTGTGTAATTACCTTAACAAGCTCCAGCGGTTTTAATTCTCAGAAGAGATAATCCCTGATATACAGCTGCCTACTCCCTTCGTAAGTGCAGGTCCTAAATGAGCTTTTTTCTCTGTTCCCTCACCACAATCCAGATTCTTTTGGGGAGTTACTAGTACAGTATCCATACCTGGAAGTAGTTAATTTATTAAGCTACTGCTTTTCTTAATCTCAGTGGAGATATTTCCTGATAAACAGCTATCTACGCAGCATGTTCATGTCGTTAATAAATGAGGTTTTTTCTCTCTCCCCTCACCACAAATCAGATTCTTCTGAGGAGTTCCCAGTACATTATGCTTTCCCCTGTGTAATTACCTTAACAAGCTCCAGCTGTTTTTATTCTCAGAAGGGATACTCCCTGATAAACAGCTGCCTACCAGCTTCGTAAGTGAAGGTCCTAAATGAGCTTTTTTCTCTGTTCCCTCACCACAATCCAGATTCTATTGGGGAGTTACCAGTACACTAACCATAGCAGGAAGTACTTAATTTATTAAGCTACAGCTTTTCTTAATCTCAGTGGAGATATTTACTGATAAACAGCTACCTACGCAGCATGTTCATGTCCTTCCTAAATGAGCATTTATCTCTCTCCCCTCACCACAAATCAGATTCTTCTGAGGAGTTCCCAGTACATTATCCTTTCCTCTGTGTAATTAACTTAACAAGCTCCAGCTGTTTCTATTCTCAGAAGGGATACTCCCTGATATACAGCTGCCTACCCCTTCGTAAGTGCAGGTCCTAATTGAGCTTTTTTCTCTGTTCCCTCACCACATTCCACATTCTTTTGGGGAGTTACCAGTATAGTAACCATACCAGGAAGTACTTAATTTATTAAGCTACTGCTTTGCTTAATCTCAGTGGAGATATTTACTGATAAACAGCTACCTACGCAGCATGTACATGTTGTTCCTAAATGAGCCTTTATCTCTCTCCCCTTACCACAAATCAGATTCTTCTGAAGAGTTCCCAGTACATTATCCTTTCCCCTGTGTAATTACCTTAACAAGCTCCAGATGTTTTTATTCTCAGAAGGTTTACTCCCTGATATACAGCTGCCTACCCCCTTCGTAATTGCAGGTCCTAAATGAGCTTTTTTCTCTGTTCACTCACCACAATCCAGATTCTTTTGGCGAGTTACCAGTACTGTAATCATACCAGGAAGTACTTAATTTGTAAAGCTACTGCTTTTCTTAATATCAGTGGAGATATTTACTGATAAACAGCTACCTATGCAGCATATTCATGAGCTTTTATCTCTCTCCCCTGACAACAAATCAGATTCTTCTGAGGAGTTCCCAGTACATTATCCTTTCCCATGTGTAATTACCTTAACAAGCTCCAGCTGTTTTTCTTCTCAGAAGGTTAACTCCCTTATATTCAGCTGCCTACCCCCTTCGTAAGTGCAGGTCCTAAATGAGCTTTTTTCTCTGTTCCCTCACCACATTCCAGATTTTTTCGGGGAGTTACCAGTACAGTAACCATATCAGGAAGTACATATTTTATTAAGCTACTGCTTTTCTTAATCACGCTGGAGATATTTACTGATAAACAGCTACCTATGCAGCATTTACATGTCCTTCCTAAATGAGCTTTTATCTCTCTCCCCTCACCACAAATCAGATTCTTCTGAGGAGTTCCCAGTACATTATCCTTTCCCCTGTGTAATTACCTTAACAAGCTCCAGCTGTTTTTATTCTCAGAATGGATACTCCCTGATATACAGCTGACTACACCCTTCGTAAGTGCAGGTCCTAAATGTGCTTTTTTCTCTGTTCACTCACCACAATCCAGATTGTTTGCGGGAGTTACCAGTACAGTAACCATACCAGGAAGTACTTAATTTATTAAGCTACTGCTTTTCTTAATCTCAGTGGAGATATTTACTGATAAACAGCTACCTATGCAGCATTTTCATGTGGTTCCTATATGAGCTTTTATCTCTCTCCCCTCACCACAAATCAGATTCTTCTGATTAGTTCCCAGTACATTATCCTTTCCCCTGTGTATTTACCTTAACATGCTCCAGCTGTTTTTATTCTCAGAAGGTTTACTCCCTGATATACAGCTGCCTACCCCCTTTGTAAGTGCAGGTCCTAAATGAGCTTTTTTCTCTGTTCCCTCACCACAATCCAGATTCTTTTGGGGAGTTACCAGACTAGTAACCATACCAGGAAGTACTTAATTTATTAAGCTACTGCTTTTCTTAATCTCAGTGGAGATATTTACTGATAATCAGCTACCTACGCAGCATGTTCATGTCGTTCCTAAATGAGATTTATCTCTCTCCCCTCACCACAAATCAGATTCTTCTGAGGAGTACCCAGTATATTACCTTTCCCCTGTGTAATTTCCTGAACAAGCTCCAGCTGTATTTATTCTCAGAAGGGATACTCCCTGATATACAGCTGCCTACACCCTTCGTAAGTGCAGGTCCTAAATGAGCTTTTTTCTCTGTTCCCTCACCACTATCCAGATTCTTTTGTGGAGTTACCAGTTCAGTAACCATACCAGGAAGTACTTAATTTAGTAAGCTACTGCTTTTCTTAATCTCAGTGGAGATATTTACTGATAAACAGCTACCTACGCAGCATGTTCATGTCGTTCCTAAATGAGATTTATCTCTCTCCCCTCACCACAAATCAGATTCTTCTGAAGAGTTCCCAGTACATTATCCTTTCCCCTCTGTAATTACCTTAACAAGCTCCAGACGTTTTTATTCTCAGAAGGTTTACTCCCTGATATACAGCTGCCTACCCCCTTCGTAATTGCAGGTCCTAAATGAGCTTTTTTCTCTGTTCACTCACCACAATCCAGATTCTTTTGGCGAGTTACCAGTACAGTAACCATATCAGGAAGTACTTAATTTATTAAGCTACTGCTTTTCTTAATCTCAGTGGAGATATTTACTGATAAACAGCTACCTACGCAGCATGTTCATGTCGTTCCTAAATGAGCTTTTATCTCTCTCCCCTCACCACAAATCAGATTCTTCTGAGAAGTTCCCAGTACATTATCCTTTCCCCTGTGTAATTACCTTAACAAGCTCCAGCTGTTTTTATTCTCAGAAGGTTTACTCCGTGATATACTGCTGCCTACCCCCTTCGTAAGTGCTGGTCCTAAATGAGCGTTTTTCTCTGTTCCCTCACCACAATCCAGATTCTTTTTGGGAGTTACCAGTACAGTAACCATACCAGGAAGTACTTAATTTATTAAGCTACTGCTTTTCTTAATCTCAGTGGAGATATTTACTAATAAACAGCTACCTACGCCGCATGTTCATGTCGTTTTAAAAGAGCTTTTATCTCTCTCCCCTCACCACAAATCAAATTCTTCTGAGGAGTTCCCAGTACATTATCCTTTCCCCTGTGTAATTATCTTAACAAGCTCCAGCTGTTTTTATTCTGAGAAGGTTTACTCCCTGATATACAGCTGCCTACCCCCTTCGTAAGTGCAGGTCCTAAATGAGCTTTTTTCTCTGTTCCCTCATCAAAATCCAGGTTCTTTTGGGGAGTTACCAGTACAGTTAACATACCAGGAAGTACCTAATTTATTAAGCTACTGCTTTTTCTTAATCTCAGTGGAGATATTTTTTGATAAAGAGCTTCCTATGCAGCATGTTCATGTCGTTCCTAAATTTAGCTATTATCTCTCTCCCCCTCACCACAAATCAGATTCTTCTGAGGTGTTCCCAGTACATTACACTTTCCCCTGTGTAATTACCTTAACAAGCTCCAGCTGTTTTTATTCTCAGAAGGGATACTCCCTGATATACAGCTGCCTACACCCTTCGTAAGTGCAGGTCCTAAATGTGCTTTTTTCTCTGTTCACTCACCACAATCCAGATTCTTTGGGGGAGTTACCAGTACAGTAACTGTTGGGGATTATTATGGCCTGGGAAAGACTGCCCTTCCACCAGCCCTGGGACAATAGAAGCCCCTCCCACCTTTTGACCTCCACCCCTTGGGAGGTGAACACGTGCGTGCCACCATGATTGGGTTGTCCCGCCCACAAAGGGAAGTTTCTTGATGTCACTTGATGAACGTGACCCCTAGCCTATGACTGACCCTTTGGCCAGCCCCCTTTCTTTCCCGCCATTACTTCTATATAAGTGCCCTTCCATATTAAGGTCTTTGAGACGCATTCCACCACCGCAGCGTGTCCCTGATGCCTTCCTTTTCGCCTCCCGCCCTCGGTAACATGTGGGGGGAACTGGGGGGAGGGGAAGCTTCAGCAACCCGTCCTCAACTTAGCGTTTGCCCATGTGAGCACGCCTTTGGCCTTCCGCTGGCGGAGGGCCAGGCTGGGTGCTCTTTCATAGAGTTTGTGGTTACCATTCTCCCCTTGGGGGGAGAAAGGGGGTGTCCAGAACCCCAACATAAATGGCGCCCGAACGGGGACCGAATTGTACGGCCGAGAAGTTCGGGGTACAGTATCCCCACAGATTGCTAAGTAGGGTTTTAGAGTAGGGTCCTGCCCATCCAGACGGGGCAGAAGCATGGAGACATGGGCTCGCGGGACGCGGCGCCAGAGAGTTGCCCCGCCGTGGCGATTTGGCGCCAGGTGGCGGAGGGAGCGGGGCGCGCTTCCCGCGGAAACATGTCAGTGGAGCAGTGGGGCCGGAGCAAGAGGAATGCGACCCCGGGCTGGGGTCGGTTAGTTCTGCTCTGTGCACCCCGGGCCAGACGGCAGGCACCCGCAGTGGCGCTTGAGAAGCAGTGGGTGGCCGAGCGCCGGAGCGGTTTGGCTTGCGCGGGCTGAGCGTGAGTACACTGTGCTCCGCGCCACCCCGGGTTTGCGAGGTGCGTGGGCTGGGGCTCGTGTGGCCCCGGGCGGCACCAGGCGTCTTTTGCGGTAGCATTGCACGGCGTGGCGGTAGCGCGGTTCCACCATGTGGGAAGCTGTGGCATGGCAGCGGCAGAGCGTTAGGGATGGCTGCTGCTTTGGCCAGACTTGTATTTACAATGGCTGGGCTGGAGCCAGTGCGGCCCCAGCCCGCGGATGGAAAAAAAAAAAAAGAAAAAAGGGCGTGGCGTGCAGTTTAGACCATGGGACGGTGTCCCGCTGGGGTGCTCGGGGCGGCAGCAGCGGCGGCAGCAGCCCCGGAGTGGCTGCAGCCCGGCAAACTGCTTTATGCCTGCCGATGGTCGTTAAGCTCAGAAATTCGGGTGAGTTGGTTGAATCCTGATTTCTCTGACTTAACACACACGTGGAGCACAATGGGGCACGCCATATTGGAGGCGGGGCCCCACCCATTCCCCCCAGGTGAGGGGCGTGCCAGGCTCGCCTGGGCTGGCCGATTGCGCTGCAGGTGAGAGAGGCAAGCACCCCGCTGTGCTTGCCTGCACGTTCTCTCTGTGTCAGACTCACAGCTGCAGATGGGGTTGGAGCCAGGAAAGTCTGAAGTTATAAACTAAAATGGAATATTAAAAGGAAAACAAAGAGTTTTGATACAGCAATAGGTAATTTGATTGAACTTCCATGTTTACCAGTTCAAAGATATAAAATCAACTGGAGTTTTTCTAGATGGATAAAAGGGTTTGCTTGTCCACTGTGATTTAAAAATTGTCATGTTGGGAGTGTGTAATTAACAGGTTTCCCTTTTGTTTTTTATTCAACCACGTGGTTCTATTATGGGCAAATTAATATCATTTGCCGCTGGAATTCCAGAAAATTTAAATGGCCAATCAAAGCAATTTTAAAGAGCGCTCAGGTATTTTTGTGTGTGTGTGTGTGTGCGCGCGCGTGCGTGTGGTTGTTGGTAAGATTTAAAAGCATAACAATAGGTTTCCATCCCGGTGTTCGATGGAGATAAAGGTGCCTATAAAAATTTCCATAAGGTTCAAATATACAACATGTGGTAAAAGTACACCAGTATGTTATTTTATATTCAGTGTGTTTCCATAAGGTTCAAATATGCAGCATGTAGTAAAAGCACAATGGTATAAAATCAGCATGTTATTTTATACTCAGTGTGTTAAAAGTTAAGTGTGCATGTAGCCTTAACAACTCTTTGGCATAAATTAAGATTTTACCTTCCCATTTTCTCTCCTGTGTTCTCATAACCTCTCAAGATCAAGAAATTGAGATTGCTTCATACAAATGTGACTATTAACCTCAACTTTCCTGACCCAGGATTAATATACTGCTTTATAGGATACAGGTGGTCAGATGTTCTAGCCGCATGGACGGTCGCAGCTCCTGGATATAGGAAGATGCCACCACATTCTGTTCCCAAACTGCCTTGTTTCACTACTAATGATTCTTTGCTCTCTCTCCCATTGGAAGCTGCTCGAATGATTTATGAGCCTTGAGTAGGATGTGAATAGTTCCATCTTAACAGTTACTCCAGGTTAAATCACCATAGTTATGTTAGTGGTCACAGCTAGCCAGGTAAAATTTTGGGATTAAGAAAGTCTTTGAATTTTGTGATTAAGAAAGTCTTTTCACCCTGCTTAAACCAGAAGGGCATCGATATACCAGAGCCAGAAGTGCTGAAAATTTTTGAACACCCTAACCAATCTATATAGAAATTTTGCAGGCAACCCAGAGCAAGATGCGAGCAAGAGAAACCACTACAGCCTTGCCTCGAGTTCCCCATCGCATGGCATGGAACTTGCCAAATGGGGATGAGGGACGCAGCCACTTCCGAGACTGAGGATTCCACAATGCTTTAACCCTTTGCCCTTGGTTGTCATTTATCTGTGTTCTCTTTCACTTGCCAGTGGGATTCAATGGCGTGATTCAAGTTGATGGCATGTAAATCTCATGTTTTCTAAGTGTTATAGCCAAACCTTCACAAGCAGTTTTTGGTCAGTTCTCAACGAGTTACAAATGGATTATCTCTGTTGTGTTTTTTCCTTGTTGCTCAATTGGGAATAAAAAGGGCTTGTAGGACTATGACTCCCTGGATAGTTCAAAGCCAGCCCGGGCAAAAGAAAAAAAATCTCTCCAAAATCCCACCTCCCAGTTAAACAGCAAAGAGCCAGATTGAGAGCTCAACCACAGAGAGCGAGCAAAAGGCTGAAGCAGCACCGTGACTCAAGTGGTAGAGCACTAGCCTTGAGCGAAAGTGCTCATGGACAGTGCTCAGGCCCCGAGTTCAAACGCGGATGGAAAAATGCAATTCCAGCCACAAACGTTAAAATTCCTGGGACTTAGCCAGTCCAGGAGACGGAAAGGTGGAGTGGAGTGAGAGGAGAATGGTGCCATACTATCCTAAAGGGAGCTGCCTTGTTTCACCCTTTCAAAATGGATCAGAGCCGGGAAATCGAGAGGGATAATTCCTGTCCATTTTCTTCTTTTCTGCCAGTTGTATGTAGGTGTATATATATATTTATTTATTTTGCCTCTGACTGGCTATGCCAAACCAGCTTTCTATCATTAACCACTTCTTTCAGTCGTTTCTCCTTACCTGTTCA
>NW_025959956.1:0-14411 GCF_023159225.1 Perognathus longimembris pacificus | reverse complement strand
GGGCGAGGGCTCGAACTCGGGGCCCCGGCTCGGCCCCCCCCCCCCCGGCTCGGGCCCCCGGCTCGGCCCCCCCCGGCTCGGCCCCCCCCCCGGCTCGGCCCCCCCCCCGGCTCGGCCCCCGGCTCGGCCCCCCCCGGCTCGGCCCCCCCCCCCGGCTCGGCCCCCCCCCGGCTCGGCCCCCCCCCCGGCTCGGCCCCCGGCTCTGACCCCCGGCTCGGCCCCCGGCTCTGACCCCCCGGCTCGGCCCCCGGCTCTGACCCCCGGCTCGGCCCCCGGCTCTGACCCCCGGCTCGGCCCCCGGCTCGGCCCCCCCGGCTCGGCCCCCCCGGCTCGGCCCCCCCGGCTCGGCCCCCCCGGCTCGGCCCCCCGGCTCGGCCCCCCCGGCTCGGCCCCCGGCTCGGCCCCCCCGGCTCGGCCCCCCCCCCCCGGCTCGGCCCCCGGCTCTGACCCCCGGCTCGGCCCCCGGCTCTGACCCCCGGCTCGGCCCCCGGCTCGGCCCCCCGGCTCTGCCCCCCCGGCTCGGCCCCCCCGGCTCGGCCCCCGGCTCGGCCCCCGGCTCTGACCCCCGGCTCGGCCCCCGGCTCGGCCCCCCGGCTCTGCCCCCCGGCTCGGCCCCCCCCGGCTCTGACCCCCGGCTCGGCCCCCGGCTCGGCCCCCGGCTCGGCCCCCCCCCCCCGGCTCTGACCCCCGGCTCGGCCCCCGGCTCGGCCCCCGGCTCTGACCCCCGGCTCGGCCCCCGGCTCGGCCCCCGGCTCGGCCCCCCCCCCCCCGGCTCTGACCCCCGGCTCTGACCCCCGGCTCTGACCCCCGGCTCGGCCCCCCGGCTCGGCCCCCCCGCTCGGCCCCCGGCTCCGGCCCCCGGCTCGGCCCCCGGCTCGGCCCCCCGGCTCGGGCCCCCCGGCTCGGCCCCCGGCTCTGCCCCCCGGCTCGGCCCCCCCCCGCTCGGCCCCCGGCTCTGCCCCCCGGCCTCGGCCCCCCGGCTCGGCCCCCGGCTCGGCCCCCGGCTCGGCCCCCCGGCGGCGGTGTACTCCGCGGCCCGTGTGCGGGCGCTTCGCTGCGGACCGGCACCCTGGCCCGACCCCGGCCCGGACCCGGCCGACTCCACTCGGGGTGCAGGCCGCAGGCTGTGGGCGCCGGGCTCGCTGCGGTCCACGCGAGCCGTCGGGCTGCGGGGCACGTCGGTGGTCCGGTGTTCTCAGGGTCCCCCGCGCGTCTGTCGCCCCTCACCCGGCCGGGACCCTCTCCCCGGAGCTGAGGTTCCCGGCTGCGCGCCGGAGCCGCGGGGGAGCGGCAGACCCCGAGAAGAACCGGATCGGCCCTGAGGACGGCCGGGCGCACGCACCGGGCGGGACCGGCGGGACCGGGGAGCCTCCGCGGCGCGGCCCCGAGCGCACGGTGCCCGGGCCGGTGCGAACCGACCGCCAGCGCCGCGCCGCCCCGGAGGCCCCGGGCCCCGCCTTCCCCGCCCCGCCCCGGGCCCCGCTTTCCCCGCCCCGGGCCCCGCCTTCCCCGCCCACCCAGGGCCCCGCCTTCCCCGCCCACCCAGGGCCCCGCCTTCCCCGCCCACCCAGGGCCCCGCCTTCCCCGCCCACCCAGGGCCCCGCCTTCCCCGCCCACCCAGGGCCCCGCTTTCCCCGCCCACCCAGGGCCCCGCTTTCCCCGCCCACCCAGGGCCCCGCTTTCCCTGCCCACCCAGGGCCCCGCCTTCCCCGCCCCGCCCCGGGCCCCGCTCTCCCCACCCAGGGCCCCGCCTTCCCCGCCCACCCAGGGCCCCGCTTTCCCCGCCCACCCAGGGCCCCGCTTTCCCCGCCCACCCAGGGCCCCGCCTTCCCCGCCCCGCCCCGGGCCCCGCTTTCCCCGCCCACCCAGGGCCCCGCTTTCCCTACCCAGGGCCCCGCTCTCCCCGCCCACCCAGGGCCCCGCTTTCCCCGCCCACCCAGGGCCCCGCTCTCCCCGCCCAGGGCCCCGCCTTCCCCGCCCACCCAGGGCCCCGCTTTCCCCGCCCGCCCCGGGCCCCGCTTTCCCCGCCCACCCAGGGGCCCCGCTCTCCCCACCCAGGGCCCCGCCTTCCCCGCCCAACCAGGGCCCCGCTTTCCCTACCCAGGGCCCCGCTCTCCCCGCCCACCCAGGGCCCCGCTTTCCCCGCCCACCCAGGGCCCCGCTCTCCCCGCCCAGGGCCCCGCCTTCCCCGCCCACCCAGGGCCCCGCCTTCCCCGCCCACCCAGGGCCCCGCCTTCCCCGCCCGCCCAGGGCCCCGCCTTCCCCGCCCGCCCCGGGCCCCGCTTTCCCCGCCCACCCAGGGCCCCGCTTTCCCCGCCCACCCAGGGCCCCGCTTTCCCCGCCCACCCAGGGCCCCGCCTTCCCCGCCCCGCCCCGGGCCCCGCTTTCCCCGCCCACCCAGGGCCCCGCTTTCCCTACCCAGGGCCCCGCTCTCCCCGCCCACCCAGGGCCCCGCTTTCCCCGCCCACCCAGGGCCCCGCTTTCCCCGCCCACCCAGGGCCCCGCTTTCCCCGCCCACCCAGGGCCCCGCTTTCCCCCGCCCACCCAGGGCCCCGCCTTCCCCGCCCCGCCCCGGGCCCCGCTCTCCCCACCCAGGGCCCCGCCTTCCCCGCCCACCCAGGGCCCCGCTTTCCCCGCCCACCCAGGGCCCCGCTTTCCCCGCCCACCCAGGGCCCCGCCTTCCCCGCCCCGCCCCGGGCCCCGCTCTCCCCCGCCCACCCAGGGCCCCGCTTTCCCCGCCCACCCAGGGCCCCGCCTTCCCCGCCCACCCAGGGCCCCGCTTTCCCCGCCCACCCAGGGCCCCGCCTTCCCCGCCCGCCCAGGGCCCCGCCTTCCCCGCCCACCCAGGGCCCCGCCTTCCCCGCCCGCCCAGGGCCCCGCCTTCCCCGCCCGCCCAGGGCCCCGCCTTCCCCGCCCACCCAGGGCCCCGCTCTCCCCGCCCACCCAGGGCCCCCGCTTTCCCCGCCCACCCAGGGCCCCGCCTTCCCCGCCCAGGACCCCGCCTTCCCCGCCCACCCAGGGCCCCGCTTTCCCCGCCCACCCAGGGCCCCGCTCTCCCCGCCCAGGGCCCCGCTTTCCCCGCCCAGGGCCCCGCCTTCCCCGCCCGCCCCGGGCCCCGCTCTCCCCGCCCGCCCAGGGCCCCGCTTTCCCCGCCCAGGGCCCCGCCTTCCCCGCCCACCCAGGGCCCCCGCTTTCCCCGCCCACCCAGGGCCCCGCCTTCCCCGCCCACCCAGGGCCCCGCTTTCCCCGCCCACCCAGGGCCCCGCCTTCCCCGCCCGCCCAGGGCCCCGCCTTCCCCGCCCACCCAGGGCCCCGCCTTCCCCGCCCGCCCAGGGCCCCGCCTTCCCCGCCCGCCCAGGGCCCCGCCTTCCCCGCCCACCCAGGGCCCCGCTCTCCCCGCCCACCCAGGGCCCCGCTTTCCCCCGCCCACCCAGGGCCCCCGCCTTCCCCGCCCAGGACCCCGCCTTCCCCGCCCACCCAGGGCCCCCGCTTTCCCCGCCCACCCAGGGCCCCGCTCTCCCCGCCCAGGGCCCCGCTTTCCCCGCCCAGGGCCCCGCCTTCCCCGCCCGCCCCGGGCCCCGCTCTCCCCGCCCGCCCAGGGCCCCGCTTTCCCCCGCCCAGGGCCCCGCCTTCCCCGCCCACCCAGGGCCCCGCCTTCCCCGCCCACCCAGGGCCCCGCCTTCCCCGCCCGCCCAGGGCCCCGCCTTCCCCGCCCGCCCCGGGCCCCGCCTTCCCCGCCCAGGGCCCCGCTCTCTCCGCCCGCCCAGGGCCCCGCTCTCCCCGCCCACCCAGGGCCCCGCTTTCCCCGCCCACCCAGGGCCCCCGCCTTCCCCGCCCGCCCCGGGCCCCCGCTCTCCCCCGCCCACCCAGGGCCCCGCTTTCCCCGCCCACCCAGGGCCCCGCCTTCCCCGCCCGCCCCGGGCCCCGCTCTCCCCGCCCGCCCAGGGCCCCGCCTTCCCCGCCCGCCCAGGGCCCCGCTCTCTCCGCCCGCCCAGGGCAATGAAGCGAGGAGGGCATCCGCCATCACCAGCAAGTCCCGCAGCCGGTCAACTCCGGCGGGTACAGGGGCAGGG
Organism: Perognathus longimembris pacificus; assembly: GCF_023159225.1. Taxonomy (NCBI): domain Eukaryota; kingdom Metazoa; phylum Chordata; class Mammalia; order Rodentia; family Heteromyidae; genus Perognathus; species Perognathus longimembris. The sequence continues at coordinate 10,338 of NW_025959956.1, read as the reverse complement.
AAGGAAGTCAGCGCTGAGCCGCCAGAGCTCGGCTCCGACCCACAACTCTGCCTCCCTCACGGATCTGCCTGCCGTGAGAAAGGGAATGGGCCAAGCCTGGGCTGCTTCCTGTGCGCCTGCGCCCCTGTGGGCTCACAGCCATCTAACGGGATTCGTACGCAGAACTACGGCCAAACCAGGTGCCACCAACATAAACACACGTGTAAGCAGTCAGTGCTCTGAAATGCCACAAGATGGAGATGTTACTCCACGTACACTGTGCCAGGGGGTCGGTTCCGGTTTTGGTGTGTAATTCTTTGTTTAAAATGCTCCCGAAATCTTTGGGGCTTTTGTGGTAAATAAAAATTAAGATTTCCAAATGGATAGACCTAGAACAAATCATGTTGATGTAAGCTAAGCGCAAAGAGACAGATGGCACATGTGTCCTCTCCTATGCAGAAGCAGATCAAAAATACACCTGGACAGGACCTCCGGCCTTCCCACACGGCGAGGCCACAGAAGGACGCCTTAGCGGAGGGTACAACGGCTCCGTGCCTGTGTGCCGCTGGTCACACGAAATACTGCTTATTGAAAATGAAAAAAAAATAACATTTCCACACTATCAGTGCTTCTAAATGACAGTAAAAGCAAAACCTTCAATAAAAACAATAGTTACAAGGACAGCCATTAATAAAACACGTGGTTGGAATATGAGTTCTCTCTGCTTTTGTGTGGGCTGTTTGCTTTTTCTGCCTTTTGTATGGAGCTCTTTAGTTTCTCTTCCACTTGACAAAGGCTGCTCCCTCCAGGAGGACTCATTCACCCCACCCACCCATGGAGCATTCGCCACCCGCATCCCCCCCTTACCCCCTGCACCATTCACCACCCCCAGCCTACCCCACACCGTTCATCCCCCACCCTACTCCTCTACAATTCACCCCCCCACCCCACCCCTGCACCATCCACCACCCCACCCCACCCCTACACCATCCACCCCCCACCCCACCCCTGCACCATCCACCACCCCACCCCTACACCATCCACCCCCCACCCCACCCCTACACCATCCACCCCCCCATCCCCACCCCTACACCAATCACCCCCCATCCTACTCCTCTACAATTCACCCCCCACCCCACCCTACCACCATTCACCCCCCATCCCACCCCTACACCATCCACCACCCCACCCCTACACCATCCACCCCCCACCCCACCCCTACACCATCCACCCCCCACCCCACCCCTGCACCATCCATCACCCCACCCCTACACCATCCACCCCCCACCCCACCCCTACACCAATCCACCCCCCCACCCCACCCCTGCACCATCCACCACCCCACCCCTGCACCATCCACCCCCCCACCCCACCCCCTACACCATCCACCCCCCACCCCACCCCTACACCATCCACCCCCCACCCCACCCCTACACCATCCACCCCCCCATCCACCCCTACACCATCCACCCCCATCCCACCCCTACACCATCCACCCCCCCAACCCACCCCTACACCATTCACCCCCCATCCTACTCCTCTACAATTCACCCCCCACCCCACCCCTACACCATTCACCCCCCATCCCACCCCTACACCATTCACCCAACCCACCCCTACACCATCCACCCAACCCACCCCTATACCATTCACCCCCATCCTACTCCTCTACAACTCACCCCCCCACCCCTGCACCATCCACCCCAACCCACCCCTACACCATTCACCACCACCCCCTCTTACCCCTGCATCATTCACCCCTATCCCACCCCAAATACCGTATCAGGCTAGGTGACTAATTCTTACCAAAATATACACAGAAAAAGTATACAGCTTCTTGGAGAAAGAAGTTAAACGAGCATTTTTTTTTTCATTCTTCACTTTTCCTTCCTAATTCAATACAGAAACTTCTAAATGTTTCCCAGTTGCAAAATCACAAGACAGAAAAAGCTATGACTTTGGAATCACTTAAAGTCACTGTCTGAGCGGGCCTGACATCATATGACTGCTGAGGAAAAATGCTTATGGAGTTTAAGTCGCTAAACGTGGGTGTGTGTTTCTGCTAAAACAAGAACTAAGCACCTGGTGTCAGTGGCTCACACCTGTAACCCTAACTACCTGGAGGTGAAGATCAGGTCTGTGACCAGTTCCTGTAAACAACTGGAAAACCTCATCTCAACCAAGAAAGCTCGCCCTGTGGTGTGTGCTTGTCATCCCAATTACACTGGAGGCTGAGAGCAGGATCACAGTTCCAGGCCAATCTGGGCAATAAAAATTCATGAGATTTCATCTCAAAAGAAAAAAACCTGGGCATGGGTGGTGCATGCTTGTCATTCAAAACTTGGGAGATTACCCTCCAAGCAAACCCCTAGACCTTACCTCAAAAAGAAACAAAGAAAAAGTGCTGGGGGCATTGAGTGCAGCCCCAAATTCAACCCTCTGGGCTGTGAAAAGGGAAGCCGGAAACAGGGGTGCTACTGAAGCGGGGTGTTACTGTAGCAAAACCTAAGATGTCAGTAACCCCCAGGCCTTGGGAAGATGGAATAACAAAACTTTTTTTTTTTTTTTTTTTTGCCAGTCCTGGGCCTTGGACTCAGGGCCTGAGCACTGCCCCTGGCTTCTTTTCGCTCAAGGCTAGCACTCTGCCATTTGAGCCACAGCGCCACTTCTGGCCATTTTTCTATATATGTGGTGCTGGGGAATCGAACCCAGGGCTTCATGTATAGGAGGCAAGCGCTCTTACCACTAGGCCATATTCCCAGCCCCAACAAAACATTTTTGTATACAGTTTTTTTCAGTAATGTAAGAGAGTAGATCAGCGCCCTTAACCTTGTAATTGGAGAGCACTGGATCTCACCCAGGGACAATTTGAGCCTCTCTGGACATTTGGCAGTAACTGAAGACATGGCTGGTTTGGTCATAACTGGAGTGGGAAGCGGTGGTTAAGAGATGAGGGGCTACATTACACCAACAGAGAATCCACAATGCATGGGGAAAAAAGCAATTGTAATTTCTCTTCCAGACTTAAATCCTACTTCTCATTTGAAAATATTAATCTGGATTTGTGAAGGCAAAGGGACAGTGTCACACACAGATTGCTGACATGGATTATTCTTCAGACTGAGTGGCAAAAACCAAGACCACAAAGCTTAAAATGCAAAGCTCTGTGGAAAAAAACGACGTAGATTTTCTTAGGTAGTTTATATCATCTTGTTCCATCTACATTTTGTGAGCTGACAGTGGAGCTACTTGTTGATGTTTTCAATAAATGTGTTTGCTTTTCTACCTTGATTCTGAGATACTTACAGAAGGTAACCCCTCTTGCTAGAATACAGCAGAACAAAGCAGTTTTGATTCACTGGATTAAGCATGACAAAGAATCCTACTTCCCTCACAAATCCTCTGGTTCCCATCAGGATAAAATTCCTCAGAAAAAGTAAACTAACTTCTCCCATTAGCCCCTGTAAATAAATCTATTCTCAGAGTTCTCGGCTACTAGAAATCTAGAAAACTTTATGTTGAGGAAGTGGCTTTTGGAGAGTACTAGGTCACAGCATGTCAATGAGGGAAGAAAAACAAAAACACCCCTAAGATTAGTGAGGACACAATCCTGAGACTAATCTGTTTCCTGCAGTACTGGAATTGAACCCAAGGCTTCACACTTGCTTGGCTAGTGCTCTACCAGTTGGGCCACTCTGCCAGCACCATGGCTAGCCCTTGAATGGAGAGTCAACAGCACCCTGAGTAAGGTACCACCAGCATAGGAATCAGGAACACATGATTTGATGGTCGATTTAGTGCCTAAACTATTGCCATCATCTGTCAAGTGGTACCAACCAACCATCAAGTGTGTTTAACCTGGCACTAACATTGTACAGGTGAGAAAAGGCAAAAGCTGACAGGAGATTCAGCAGCCAAGGACGAGGGGGCTGAACCGCATGCTACAAAGCACATCTCAACCTAGCTACCTTTACTTCTCCTTCCTTACCCCAGGCATCCTTCCTCGGTCAGAATTTAACCTGGGCCCTTCTTAGCACCTGGTGTCCCGGGGAGTGTTTTCCCTTTGTTCTGTTGGATCTGAGAACTTCGCACTCACCTGCAGTGAGCAGCAGTGGTTCCTGGACCTCAGCAGGAACCAGACTTCCATGCTGACAGCACTGTACCACCTGTCCGGTTTTCCTGAAGACCACCTCCAGATCTGAGACACATCTGTTCTTGAACTCTTCATCCTCCCACACAAAGTTTATCTACTTGTGAAGAAGAATCAGAAAACAGACAGCAGACAGTGATGCTTATGCTCACAGCCTAACAATAATGTGAACTCTGATATGGCTGTTTCGGTAAATCATGACACAAATTAAGGAAGCTTTGTAGCACATATTTCATTAGAAAAATTATTTTATTAATTATGTTATATACATTATATTTAATAGCAGAATTTTTAACTATCTGATTCAAGATATATATCTATTTTTATAGTGAACAGAGGCAATTCATACAATGAAAAAAAATTAAACACTTGTTTTAAATAAGTCTGTCAAAAAATCTACACATATATGTGTGTGTGAATATGTGAATATATATGTCAGCTAACAGAAACTATAGAAAGTTTAAAAACTTTTTAAAGCTTTAGAATTCTAAGAAAACGATTATAAAATGTTAAGTATTTCAATGAAAAACTAAATCTTTAAAAAAAGATTAAGAACAATTCTATTATATATATATTTATATATTTAATGCTGAACCCAAACATAACATGGAACTATTTAGGTTTTAAATTATATTTATTTTAACAATGGCAAAATATTTTCAATGTCTTGAATAGCAGAAGCTTAAGAAAACTGATCAAAATTCTAGCTCAGATTAGAAGAAATAATCCCTTTTAGAAGTGTCAGAGCGGGCTGGGGATATAGCCTAGTGGCAAGAGTGCCTGCCTCGGATACACGAGGCCCTAGGTTCGATTCCCCAGCACCACATATACAGAAAACGGCCAGAGCGGCGCTGTGGCTCAAGTGGCAGAGTGCTAGCCTTGAGCGGGAAGAAGCCAGGGACAGTGCTCAGGCCCTGAGTCCAAGGCCCAGGACTGGCCAAAAAAAAAAAAAAAAAAAAAGAAGTGTCAGAGCAATAAACAATATAATTTCCTTCTCTCTAGCACTTGCCAGTCAGGACACAAACACAGGATGATTTAAAATAATAAACACCTTGTTTCTCCTTTTCATATCAAGTAAAACAGTCGGCATGACAAAATGTTTCAAATTATAGATTGTCCAAATATTCAGTAAATTAAAAAAAAACTTAGTACCTTTCAAAGTCCCAAGATGTTCCCAAATATAAGTGGGAGTTCACATCCTTACATGTAACATTACAGAACCTATGTTATCATCAGATGAATAAATAATCCTATACTATTACCCAATTTTTCATAAGGCCAAATTAAAACAAACCTATTCATACAATTAATATAAACGTAAAAGCTCTCAGAATAACTCTCTTACTGTCTACTACTGTCTCCAGAATACCTATTACATATCAGCTTTCCAATTGTCTCTAATTTTTTAATTGATATACTTCATTCTCAAAATGATCTCCACTCCTTGCCACCCATACAAATATAAGAAAATGGAAGTATGATTTCTAAAATTATTTAACAATTCAGACTGTAACCTCATTTTTAATTATTATGGTCATTTTAAAATCTAACAATATAGATCTTTCCAATCTTGTCAGCCTACAGACACAAAACAACCGTTTAAGATTAGCATAAGAAAAGATCGCTGTAGCAGCCTTCACAATTAAAGCAAAAGATTTCAGGAAAGTGCTCAATCTGCTGGCTGTGTGTGTGTGTGTTTTGGTGCTGGTACAGCAGACTTGAACCCAGGGCTTCATTCTCTCATTTGGTTTTTCTGCTCACATCTGGCACTCTGCCAATTAAGCCACACTTCCAATCCAGTCTGTCTGCTGGTTAAGTAGAAATACAGTCTCTTGGACTATTCTGCCTGGGCTGGCTTGAAACTACAGTCTCATTAGATGGTGGCAGCCTTCTGGGTAGCTGGGATTCCAACGGCAGAGAGCCGCCAGCATGCGGGCATCTCTAACTTTTGCCAGAGAATCTGGGGAATGTCACTGTTTCAGAGTGATGACTGCTGATTTATAAAAATGGACAGACAGACATGTAATTTACATCTATACAGATCAGCTTCTGACCACCTGCACAAATAAAGGGACAAAACCCATTAGGAAACCGGTAACGCTCAAACCACTTCAGGTACATTTCACAGGACCATTGTGGAAACTTACCACACAAAGGGAAAAAAAAGTACACTGTTCAGTGACTAAGTGTCCCAAATACCAGTTATATAGAACAATAATGAAATTGAAATGTCATTACTGACTCGAGTTTGTCATCTTCTTCTGTTTATTTCTGATGGTGGCTCGAAGTTTACGTATGACCAGCCTATCAGGTAGAATCATATCACCTTGTTGTTCTAGATAATCTAATAAATTTTCAGTCCACTGGAGGGCAGCGGCATGATCTATATGTTTCTCCGGAACCAGTTCGGCGTCCTCCTCCTCATTTTCACTGGATTCGTCTGTCTGGCCTTGTGCTCGTTTGATGATTTCACTGTCGGTTAACACCTCATAACCTGGCTCAGTACTGTCCACTTCAAGCCATCCTTCAATGTTCTCAGCAGTGGGGCTTTCCAGTCCTCTGGTGTGCTGTAAAAGGGTGGCCACAGTAGCCACAGAAATATCTTCTTCCTCAAAATCCAATCCTTCCTTCTCCTCTGTGGTGGGGAGAATCTGATTCCAAGCTCGGCTAATGGTAACCGGCTTCACTAAGTTCCACGCCATAGCTACTTCATAAAGTGCATCCAGCAGGGTTAGTTTCTTCCAGAAAGATTTCAGGTCATTGCCTTCTTCCAGGTTGTTCTGCAGAAGGCCTGCCCGATAGTTTCTCTTGAGGGCTGCTATGACCCCCTGACCCAGAGGCTGAATCAGGGGAGCAACATTGGGTGGCAAATACTTAGCAAATATTTGGCCATCGTCTGACCTCAGGACATTTTCATTTGGATGTGTTGGCGAATTATCCAACAGCAGCACAGCCTTTTCCTGCAAGCCTTTGGATCTTAAATACTCTCGAACCTGTGGCACAAAAATCCTATCAAACCACTGTCGGAAAATGGAAAGGTCCATCCACGCCCCTCTTTGGCTGAAGTATGAGACGGGCAGGTTTACGGTATCAGTTGACTTGAAAGAGCGAGGTTTCTTCGCCCTGCCCACCACACAAAGTTTCAGTTTGTGCAGACCTGTCGCGTTGGCACAACACATGACAGTGACTCTTTCTTCCAATGACCTGTGCCTTGGGACAGCGCACTGACCTTTGATGACTGAAGTCCTGGCGGGGAGGCACTTCCAAAACAGCCCCGTCTCGTCTGCATGGTAGATTTGTTCCGGCTGCAAATTCTCTCGCTCCACGAAATCCCGGAAGCCGTTACAGAAGTCTTCCACGGCAGCTTCATCCCCGGTTAACCTTTCACTTCTCACGTTGATCTCTCGGATGCTGTGCCGCTGCTTGAACCGGGTCAGCCAGCCGGCAGAAGGGTTAAAGTCGCCGTCCATTCCCAAGGCGTAGAAGAAGAACTCGGCCCTTTTGGCACAAGTGGGTCCGGACACGGGGTTCCCTCTGGCCCTCTGCTGGTTGAACCACTCGAGCATGGCGCGGTCCAGCTCCTCGTACATGGACGGCTTCATGGCCTTCCTCTTGGCCAGGAGGCTGGTGGAGTCGGAGCTGCTGGCGTAGGTGATGATCTTCTCCTTGTTCTTCCGGATGTCGCGGACGGTGGTTTCGCCGATCCCGTAGACCACGGCCAGCTGCTTGGACGAGCCCCCGTCCTCCAGTTTCTTGATGATGTCCAGCTTGTCCTTAATGGTCAACACCACGCGCTTCCGCTTCCCGGACATGGCGAGCCTCGGGTCCCGCACGCCTCGGGGCGGCCCCGGCCCCGCCCGCCCGCCGGGCCGGCGCGCAGGGGGACGGAGGGCTTGCGGGGCGGGCCTGCGAATCGGGGGACAGCGGGAGAGACCCCAAGTGCCCGCGGGTAATCTGGGTCACCGACACGTTCATGACCTCCGCGGCGCCAGGGTCGTCCAAGCCCCGGCCCGGGGACCGAGCCTCGCTCTCCGCCCCGCCCCGCCCCGCCCCGCCCGGGGTGCGGCCCTCGCTAACCCCCCTGACCCCCCCACCCCCTCGGGACCGAGCCTCGCTCTCCGCCCCGCCCGGGGTGCGGCCCTCGCTAACCCCCCTCACCCCCCGTCCTCCCCCCCCCCCCACCGAGCCTTGCTCGCCGCCCCGCCCCGCCCGGGGTGCGGCCCTCGCTAACCCCCCTCCACCCCCCCGGGACCGAGCCTCGCCAGGGGTGCGGCCCCAGCTAACCCCCCCTCCCCCCCCCCCGTCCTCCCCCCCCCGGGACCGAGCCTCGCTCTCCGCCCCGCCCCGCCCGGGGTGCGGCCCTCGCTAACCCCCCTCCACCCCCCTCCCCCCCGGGACCGAGCCTCGCCCGGGTGCGGCCCCCGCTAACCCCCCCCCGCGCCCGCTCGGGGCCCAGCCCCGGGGTCCCGCCCCGCAGCTCCCGAGGGCGGGGAGTCACGCCGGCCCCCGCGGAGGGGCCGTCCCGCGCACCCTCAGCCCCGGCCCCGCGCAGCCCCAGGCCCACCTCAGCAGCAGCGGACTCCACAGCGGCTGACAGCCGCGCGGCGCCGCCCCGCCCGGGCGCTCGCTCCCGGAAGCCGCCCCGCCCCCTGCTCCTCCCGGAGGCGGGACTTCCCCCTCTCCCCGGAAGTGGGCGGGGCGTTTCCAGCGCGCCCAGACTCCCCGCCGAGGCGGAGGCGGAGGCGGGGCAGCGGAGCTCGGCGCGGCGGGAGCGCGCGGGCGGGGCGGGCGGGGGCCCCTGGTTTTGACAGCCGAGGGCTCCTGCGAGGAGCGGAAGGAACCGCGTCTCCAGGCGCGAAGGAGTGAGTTACCGCGGACTGTCGGAGGACTGTCCGCGCCCCGCAGCTCCGCTCCGCGCCCCGCAGCCCCGCTCCGCGCCCGTCAGCTCCGCGCCCGCAGCCCCGCTCCGCGCCCGTCAGCTCCGCGCCCCTCAGCCCCGCGCCCCGCAGCCCCGCTCCGCGCCCGTCAGCCCCGCTCCGCGCCCCTCACCCCCGCGCCCCGCAGCCTCGCTCCGCGCCCGTCAGCCCCGCGCCCCGCAGCCCCGCTCCGCGCCCCTCACCCCCGCGCCCCGCAGCCCCGCTCCGCGCCTGTCAGCTCCGCACCCCGCAGCCCCGCTCCGCGCCCCTCACCCCCGCGCCCCGCAGCCCCGCTCCGCGCCCGTCAGCTCCGCGCCCGTCAGCCCCGCGCCCCGCAGCCCCGCTCCGCGCCCGTCAGCTCCGCGCCCCTCAGCCCCGCGCCACGCAGCCCTGCTCCGCGCCCTTCAGCTCCGCGCCCGTCAGCCCCGCGCCCCGCAGCCCCGCTCCGCGCCCCTCAGCCCCGCTCCGCGCCCCGCAGCCCCGCTCCGCGCCCCTCAGCCCCGCTCCGCGCCCCGCAGCCCCGCTCCGCGCCCCTCAGCCCCGCTCCGCGCCCCGCAGCCCCGCTCCGCGCCCGTCAGCCCCGCTCCGCGCCCCTCAGCCCCGCTCCGCGCCCCGCAGCCCCGCTCCGCGCCCGTCAGCCCCGCTCCGCGCCCCTCAGCCCCGCTCCGCGCCCCGCAGCCCCGCTCCGCGCCCTTCAGCCCCGCTCCGCGCCCCGCAGCCCCGCTCCGCGCCCGTCAGCCCCGCTCCGCGCCCCGCAGCCCCGCTCCGCGCCCTTCAGCCCCGCGCCCGTCAGCCCCGCTCCCCGCAGCCCCGCTCCGCGCCCGTCAGCCCCGCTCCGCGCCCCGCAGCCCCGCTCTGTGGCGGCCGTCGCGGGCGCCGCGCCCCCGCCCCGCCCCGCCGTCTCCGCGGAGTGGAGGAGCTGGGCCTGGAGAGCCAGGCTCCGGCCTTGGCCGCCCGGCCGTCCCCGGGGCGGCCCTCACCGCGTTCCGGGCCGGTCCCCGGCCGTCCCTGCAGAGCCGGGCCCGGGATCCCATCGAGGGGCTGTGCGGGCTGCGAGGGCCGCGTGGTGCCCGGAGAGTGACCCGGGGTCAAGGCGCCCTGCGTGGAGCCTGCCCAGGAGCGGCCACCGCAGAGCCGGGGGTTCCGGAGGTAGAGATCCCGGTGCCCAGGTGGCCCGGTCCCCCCGGGGGGCTGGGGGGGGAGGGGGAGGGGTTTCCTCCCGCCGCTTTCTGCTTCTCTGGTGCCCTTCTACAGAACCCCAGGTTACCTGTCCTCTCCAGTCAACGGAAGGAC
>NW_025959955.1:0-14546 GCF_023159225.1 Perognathus longimembris pacificus | reverse complement strand
CTGCCATGTCTGCTGCCCAGCGCTGAATGCAGGGCATGAAAGAAGCACGGAATGAAAGGGGAGAAACCGGAACGTCGCCGCCCTCTCACGCGGCGATCGCCAGGTAGACATGAAGCCGGTCGTGAAGCGTGAGAAAGCCAGTGTACCTCAGCCGTGTGCAAGCCAAACCCACGCGTGCGCGTGAGCCCCCGGGGAGCGGGGCGCGTTTGCCCCACCACGGGCACCCCAAGGTCCTCACGACACCGGGGCCAGGAGGTGAGCCGCTGCGTCTCCCTGCGGCCTCCCACCGGCCAGCACCCACCCGTCACACGACCACGCCTCCCCACCCCGGGGAGCAAGGGCGGCGCCCACGCCCCACGAGGGGCTCACCTTCGCCCCTGCCTGCCACCCGCTGAGGGGCCGCCACGGGAAGAGGCCGCTGGCCTGCCTCCCACTAGACCTTCCGCCTCTTTCCCTTCCTTCCCTCCTCCCTTCCCTCCTGCCCTTCCTCCCTTCCCACCTTCCTTCTTTCCCTCCTTCCCTCCTTCCTTCTTTTCTTCCTTCCCTCCCTCCATCTTTCCCTCCCTCCCTCTTTCCTTCCTTCCTTCCCTCTTTTCATTCTTCCCTCCTTCCTTGCCTCCCTCCTTCCTCCTCTCCTTCCTGCCTCCCTTCCCTTCTTCCCCCTTCCTCCCCCCCCCTCGGCTCTTGGCGGGGCGGGGCAGCTACAGCCGCGGCTTCTGTTTGGAAGCGGGAGGAACAGAAGCAGGCGTGGTGCTGGGGGCCTTCCTGGAGCCCGGCAGGGCGGCTGGGAAGGTCCTGGAACCCAGGGCCTCCGATGGATGTCCTCCGGGAGAAGCCCGGCTGGCCCTCTCCCCTCCCCCTCCCCCTCCCCCTGGCTGAGCCTCAGAGGGACACAGACGGAGGCCGGCCTGCTCCCCAGGGCGGTGCGCGCTCGGTGGCCGTGGGAAGCGAGGCCCGGCTCGTTTGAAGTCGTCCACAGTCTCGCGTCAGCCCGGGCACTGCGGTTCTTGTGCAATCGGCTTCCCTTGGGGGTGAAAGACGCTTGAATCCTTCCCAGGACACAGAGGCCCCCCCCCCCCGCCCCGCCCAGCTCAGCTTGCCCGCCCCAGGCGGCCCCGCGCTCGGGCTGTGCTTTGCCTGGGTGCTGTGTCCCCCATCAAAGGCTTCCTCGGCCTGGGGTGCTGTGACCCCACCCCCATCAAAGCAGCACTCAGCCCGCAGCCGGGACACCTGTCCCCTCATGTCTACCCACAGTCTAACCACCGGTTTGCTAAGTCCCCGGGCCTCGTGGAACGAGTCAGCCACGTGTGTGACTCCTTCCTGTGTGTTCACGCGTGCACCTTCAGTGGCGGTGAGTGTATGCATGTGTGCATGTGGGTATCATATATGCACGCACACAAGTAGATACATGCCAGTGTGGACACGCGTGCACAGGCCCGCCTTTAAGATGGACGACCGCAATCCTGGAGGTCAGCCTGGGGGGCTGCAAGCCGGCACCCACCGCCGCGCCGCTGTGCACCCCGGGAATCCCCACTGGGCAGACGCCCGCTCTGGACACCTCACGCGTTCTGTGAACCCCGCGTGTGCCCGCGGGCTGGGCAAGGAGCGCCTTTCCCTTTCCCTTGGACAGGATGCGCTTCCGTAGAAGCCCCGCGATCGCTTCCTGTGGGCTGTGCTTCATGGCATCCCTGGGGGACCGGCAAGAGACTCAAAGCAGGGGTTCAAGCCCCAGCGCCCCCCCGGAGGCGGGCGGTTATTTCACCACGTGGATTGTCAGTCTCCGGGAGGCTGGAGGATTTTCTCACGAGGGGCTGTCAGTGAGTCAGGAGGCCCCGAGTTCAAACCTTAGTACCACAGAAGAAAAAGAAAAAATGTATGGGCCAAGCAGTGTACTACTGATAGGGTTCGTGCAATATCGTGACCCCAATGCTGAACGACATGGGTCTGTACACACGAACACACACGAGGGGGTGGGAATCTGCAGGAATCAGCCAACTTGGCTTGGGGGCCAAGGGTGGTCTGTGTAGGAAGGAATAAAAGAGAGCCAAGCAAAATAAGAAAACAGAACCCAAAAGACAGCCAAGAAAACAAATTGTGCATATGGCGACACGTTTGAGCATTTATGTGCCATCTACCACACAATGTTGCTCATGTCATTAAATACAGCTTCAAACCGAGTCTGTGGCGGAACAGGTGCTCAGGGTGTGAACCACCCCCAAATCTACCAGTGCAAGTCTCTGCTCGGGTTTGAGCACACCCCTGAGTTCGTGTGTGAGGATTTCTGCCTATGCGCGTGGTTCCAGGCAATTAGGAAAAGTGACCTGGAGCCGTTGCTCCGTGGTACAGCACCAGCCAAGCAAGCGAGCCCAGCAAGCGGGAAGGCCCGAGTTCAAGCCTGCACTGGCAGGAATCATTATAACAATTAGCATTCGATTAGAGCTGGGCACTGGAAGCTCATGCCTGTAACCCTAGCTATTCAGGAAATTGAGGATCACAGTTCCAAGCTAGCTCAGACAGAAAGGCCAACAAGTCTCCGTCTCCCATTAACCAGCCAAATGCCGGACGAGAGGTGAGGCTCAAGTGGTAGAGCCCCAGCTGTGAGCAAGAAAACTGAGAGTATGAGGCCCTGAGTTCAAGCCCCAATACTGGCATAAAAAACTGTGTTGAGGGCCCTCACAACAAGGCCTTTGCCAGGTACAGAGCTTGATCTCGGGCTTCCCAGCCTCCAGAACTGACAGACAATAACGGTTGGGTCATCACAAGTTAAGATCCGACGGCGACACCAGCACGGAATGGCTGTGACAAGTGGAGAGTGTCACCACGCGCGACACAGGTCTGGGGCGGAGCAGGCCATTTTAGGGTGGTGTTGTCTGGGGCGTGGCGGGTTCCACACGCCCTCCCTCGGCTGGCTGGCGGGGCACGCTGGCTCCGCCCAGTGCGGGGAGCGTCCTCCTCCGCAGGGGCCTCCGCACAGCTGCTTGCGCTCCCCCACACCATGGCCGCTGGGTCTGAGGAGAAGCCCTCCTGAGGCCCAGGCGGAGCGGGTCGGGAGCTGCCGTCACGTTCTTCTGCTCAAAGGATCACAGGTCCAGCTCCTGAAGAGGACGTGGCAGGGCCAGAAGACCTTGCGCCCCGGCTCTGAGGTACGGTACTGTCCGCCTTGGAAGCCCCAGCAGGCGGCGACCATCGAGGGCTCTGCTCCAACGACCACAGCACAGAGGTTGAAACTTGGGTTCATCGAGACTGGACCTGGAAGGGACACTGGTGACCACTGAGTCCAAATGTCTCATCTAGCAATGGGGAAAACGAGGCCCAGAGATGAAAGCAAAAATCACCCAGCAGCACAGAGGGGCATGAGCCGAGGCTTCAGTCAAAATGCCAGCCTTGTCCCCTCTCCATTCTTAACCAGTGAGCCGAGTCAATCTGCCTGTCCTTGCTTAGGCTCCACTTATCTGCGTCACTCATTCATCCACCCATATATCATCCATCCACCGACCCATCCATTCATCCATCCATCCATCCATCATCTACCCACCCATCCATCATCCATCCACCCATCCATCCATCATCCATCCACCCATCCATCCATCATCCATCCACCCATCCATCCATCATCCACCCATCCATCCATCTACCCATCCATCCACCCACATACCCATCCATCTATCCACCCACCCATCCATCCATCCATCCACCCTCCCATCTACCCACCCATCCATCCACCCACCCACCCATCTACCCACCCATCCACCACCCACCCACCCATCATCCATCCATCCATCCATCCACCCACTCACTCAACCTTCCATTCACCCACCCACCGATCCATCCACCCATCTATTTATCCACACACCCATTCATTTGCCCACCCATCTATCCACCCATATACATAAACATCCATCTACCCATCTCTGGATCCACCTCCACATCCATTATCTATCGTCTACCTTTCCACCTATCCACTCATCGTTCACCCATCTGTCCTTCCACCACACACCCACCCACCCATCCATCCTCCATTCCAGGCACCATGGGAGATATCAAAGTCTGACATCATCCCATGCGCAGTGAACAGTTCCCATCAGCAACTGAGTCAAGCCTTCAGGGACACCCCAACCCCCGAGAGGCCAAATCCCATCCTTCCTCCCGGGGAGCCGAGCTCTCTGGGGGCCCCGAGCTGCCGCATCTGGGAAGGGGTGCTTTGGATGCCCTGTGGGCGGCAGGCGTGGCGAGGGCTGTCCAGTGGAGGGAGCAGCTCCCCAGGGTGCTTAGCCGCCGCCTTCAGAATTTCCACGCGAGTCCGGGGATGGGAGTTCCGCACTGGGTCATTTCCGGGACACTCGGTGAGCATGTTCGAGGGTCTCTTGGTGGAGATCCAGGTGGCCTGGGCAGGAGAGGGCAGGGAGAAGGGGCGCCAGGCGCCCCTCCGGAGCAGTAGGGGCTGGGCGGCTGAGCCAGGGGGTGGCATGCGGGCAGCGGTGGGGGGCGCTTACAGCGTTGCTCCAGAGGGTGGGCAGGTGGGGGAGGGGGGGCCACACAGGAGAGGAAACCAGGCCTGAGATCTGTGAAGACAGATGGGGCGGCCGGGCACACGGAGTGCAGATGTTCCCAGCAGAGGGGGAAGCCGCGCATCCACAGCGCTCTGGCCCTGTGGGCACCCACGCGCGGCACACGGTTGGGGGGGGGGTCGGGGACCCTCGCACTGCCTCCAGCGAGCTTGGCTTTGCCCAGGGTCGTCCCCGGCCTCTTCCCCACCCCACTCCTGCTCAAGCAAGGGGGCAAGCTCGGCACCCCAGCTGCACATGAGCTTTTAAAAGCACAGCCTGATGGCGTGGGGCGCTGATCACCTCAGAACATAACCCCTGGCTGGCAGACACCCGAGCCCTTGGGGCGGCGGGGGGGGGGGGGGGAGGGAGGGGCCGCAGGGCCTGTGGCTGGGACCAGGGCTGGGATGACCCAGCTGAGGCCTGGGTGAGGAGAAGGGGTGGTCAGACGGGGACCATGCTGGACCCTCGGGGGCTTGGGAACCATGTGCTCACGGGGACCCCCCACAGAGGGCAAGGTTGGGGTGCAAGGCCTGACTACTCCCCCAACTTGGGGAAGAAAATTACCAGGAACTTGATTCTTCAGACCTCCCCCCCCCCCCCCCGCCAGGATCACATCCCACCAGCAAGGCCCTCTGCTCCTGAGCCCGGCGCCGTCGGAAGGGAAGCTGGGCCGTGGCCGCACCTGTGGAGCCACGCGGAGCCACGCGGAGCCGGCCAGGCCTGGAAGCAAAGTCCTGCACAGTGCTCGCTCGCAGGCGGCTCTCCATTTCCCCTTCAGGATTCTTTTCCTTTTCTTTATTTTTTTTTTTTGGTGTGAGTCCTGGGACTTGAACTCAGGGCCGGAGCCCTGTCCCTGCGCGTCTTTTGCTCGGGGCCACGGCTCTCCGTCGGAGGCACAGCCCCGCTGCACGTCGGTGGCGAATGGAAGGTGAGGGCCTCCTGGGCCGGTCTACCACCGCGACCCGCAGATCTCGCGCCTCCTGAGCAGCTGGGGGTGCAGCGGGCGCCACGGCCCCGGGCCGCCCCCGGGGCTGTCATTCTGGTGGCATCTGGCCCGGGTTACGTAAGAGCGGGCCAGCCTCTTCCCAGCTGTGCGCCGGTTCTGGGAGAACAATGCTGCTGCCCCGCTGCGCGGCCTCTGCTAAATTAAACCCGTGAAAGGATTCATTTAAAGATCAGGAGGCTTTTTCTTCCTTTTTAATGTACCACGCTGATTAAAATGCAGCGCTGCAAAGCCGCTCACCGTGCACCCCGGAGGCCCAGGTCCTCGGGGGGCCCGCGGCCCCGACGCGGCCGGCAGGGCTGGGCCCGGCCCGGGCGGGCCCTGCGCCCCCACATCCGGGACTCGGTCCCGCGCCCACGGCAGGCCGCGGGGGGTGCGGTGCTCCGGCCCTGAGGCAGACCCGGGGACCCCAGGGAGGCTTCCCCCTGCTCCCTCCGGGTGGGGCGACGCCCGCCCTCCCGGGGAGGGGGACGCGGTCCCACCCCCGCCACACCGCAGGGTCTCGCTTACCTCTAAGACAGCAAACCGAGAGGGAGGCGCCCGGAGATGGAAATGGGGGGGGGGGGGTGGCACGGAGGCGGACGGCGCCGTGGGGGGGACAATCGTGGGAGTCACGTGGCCTCACGGGGAGCGTGACGTGCCCGGCCGTGCTCCGCGCGCTCGGGGCGGGTTCTTCCCGAGCGTCCGCGGTAACCCGCGAAGCACGGGCGCCGGGCTGCTCGGGCCTCACAAGGGTGCGGGGGGGGGGGGGGCCGCCCCCGGGGTCAGCGGCCGGGAGCCGGGGCCGCAGCGCCGGGGAGGACGCGGGGGACCCGACACCCCACGGGGCCGGGCCGGGCCGCGCTCGCTCTTCATCCCGGCTGCGGCCCTGCCCGGCGCGCACCCGCCTCTGCGCACGCCGCCCCCGCGCACGCCGACGCCACCCCGCGCACGCCGCACGCCGCCCCCCGCGCACGCCGCACGCCGCCCCCGCGCACGCCGCACGCCGCCCTCGCGCACGCCGACGACACCCCGCGCACGCCGCACCCGCGCACGCCGCACGCCGCCCCCGCGCACGCCGCCCTCGCGCACGCCGACGCCGCCCCCGCGCACGCCGCCCCCCGCGCACGCCGCACGCCGTTCCCCCCCCCCCGCACACGCCGACGCCACCCCGCGCACGCCGCACGCCGCCCCCGCGCACGCCGCACGCCGCCCCCGCGCACGCCGCACGCTGCCCCCGCGCACGCCGCCCTCGCGCACGCCGACGCCGCCCCCGCGCACGCCGCACGCCGTTCCCCCCCCCCCCGCACACGCCGACGCCGCCCCCGCGCACGCCGCCCCCGCGCACGCCGCACGCCGTTCCCCCCCCCCCGCACACGCCGACGCCGCCCCCGCGCACGCCGCCCCCGCGCACGCCGCACGCCGTTCCCCCCCCCCCCCCGCACACGCCGACGCCGCCCCCGCGCACGCCGCACGCCGTTCCCCCCCCCCACACGCCGACGCCGCCCCCGCGCACGCCGCCCCCACGCACGCCGACGCCGCCCCCGCGCACGCCGCACGCCGTTCCCCCCCCCCCACACGCCGACGCCGCCCCCGCGCACGCCGCCCCCACGCACGCCGACGCCGCCCCCGCGCACGCCGCCCCGCTCCCTGGGGAGGCCCCCCCCCCCGGGCCCGGCGTGCACGAGGAGTTGAAGGTGTGACCCCCCCCCCAGGCCGTCCCTGCGCCCGTCGGCGTGGCACACGGGTGGGTGAGTGAGACTCGGTGGGCCAAGCGGCCAGTGGCGGAAGAGGCTGTTCTAGAACGTTCTCCGTGTCTGGTTTCAGCCGGCCAGGATCGGCCTCCGCCTCCACCTGGACCCCATTCATGGAGGCTGGGAAGCCCCCCCTCGGCTCCGCCCTCCGGCGGGTGAGGACGGTGGGGGGGGGCGGGGGGCCTCCTGACCCCCTCCGCGCGCGCAGTGGCCGGGCTTCCTGCCGCCCCCCAGGCCCAGTTTCCCCATCCCAGGCAGCTGCCCCGGAGTATTTTGGGAAGCGGCTCAGCGTGGCGCACCCCGGCCTTCGAGGCATTTCCCGGGCGTCCGTCGCGCTCACGCGGAGTGTGTTTGCACACGGGGGGGGGGGGGGGGGAGGCTTCGCCGGCCCTGGCTCCAGGGCGGCCCACTGCGGCTCTCCAGGCTCTGCTGCTTGGCCCCGCTTCAGGCAGAGCGGCTGGCCGGGCCCGGCGCCCGCGGCTCCTCCTTCCCCTCCACGGGTCTCCGGAGCCGATGGCTGCAAGGGGAGGCCTAGGGGGAGGGGAGGGGACAGGGGGAGGGAAGGAGGGATGGGAGGAGGGGAGGGGGCAGGGGGAAGGGAGGAGGAGCAGGGGAGGGGGCAGGGGGAAGGGAGGAGGGGCATGTCTATAATCCTAGCTACTCAGGAGGCTGAGATCTGAGGATCGCAGTTCAAAGCCAGCTCAGGCAGGAAGTCTGTGAGACTCTTCTGGCAAATGAACCACCAGGAAACCAGAAGTGGCGCTGTGGCTCAAGTGGTAGAGCGCCAGCCTCCAGCTGAAGAGCTCAGGAACAGCTCTCCGAGGCCCGGAGTTCAAGCCCCACCGTAGAGTAGAAGTCAGAACGGATGCCCGGGTCTGGGGACAGCGTCACGGGTGGGGACAGAGGCGGTTTTGCAAGATGAGAAGAGCCCTGGGCACCAGCAGCGGTCCTGCTGCACCCAAGGGTGGGACTTGCTCAGCACCGCTCCATCCCGGGGTTCAGACGCCACCTTCCGGAGCCCACTCGCGCTGTGTACACTCACGCTGTGTAGATTTCTGCTGTGTACACTCATGCTGTGTAGACTTAAGCTGTGTAGACTCATGCTGTGTACACAGGTGCTGTGTACACCCGCGCTGTGTACACTCATGCTGTGTATATTTATGCTGTGTAGACTCATGCTGTGTACACTCATGCTGTGTATACTTAAGCTGTGTAGACTCATGCTGTATACAACCGTGCTGTGTACACTCGCGCTGTGTAGATTTCTGCTGTGTAGACTCATGCTGTGTACATGGGTGCTGTGTACACTCACACTGTGTAATTTCTGCTGTGTAGACTCATGCTGTGTACACGGGTGCTGTGTACACTCGCACTGTGTAGATTTCTGTGTACACCCGCGCTGTGTACACTCGCGCTGTGTAGATTTCTGCTGTGTACCTCATGCTGTGTATACTTATGCTGTGTAGACTCATGCTGTGTACACAGGTGCTGTGTACACTTGCGCTGTGTACATTCATGCTGTGTATACTTAAGCTGTGTAGACTCATGCTGTGTAGACTCATGCTGTGTACATGGGTGCTGTGTACACCTGCGCTGTGTACACTCATGCTGTGTATACTTAAGCTGTGTAGACTCATGCTATGTCCACGGGTGCTGTATACACTCGCACTAATTTCTGCTGTGTAGACTCCTGCTGTGTACACGGGTACTGTGTACACTCACACTGTGTACACTCGCGCTGTGTAGACTCCTGCTGTGTACACGGGTGCTGTGTACACTCGCGCTGTGTAGATTTCTGCTGTGTAGACTCATGTTGTGTACACAGGTGCTGTGTACACTCGCGCTGTGTACACTCGTGCTTTGTAGACTTGTGCTGTGTACACTTGTACTTTACCACATTAAAATGAAGCGATAGCCAGGGGCCAGGGGCTCACCACTGGAATCTAGCAACCCAGGAGGCTGAGATCTGAGGACCACAGTTCAAAGCCAGCCTTCGCAGACTGGCTTCTGTTTCCAGACAAAGCGTATGCAAGCCATGGTTCCCAGACCACAGTACCCAGGCCACAGAGGTGGCCGGCCAGTGGCCTGCGAGGCCCGTCGCTCTCCGCATGCCTCGGGTCCCCACCCAGGGCTGGGGGGAGGGGGAGGAGACGTCCTCAGTACCGCAGGAGGGACGATGCCCGCACTCAAGCAGGGCTGCTGCCTGTGGGCCCAGCCACGGGGAGATGGAGACCCACGCGGCTGACTGCTGCTCCGGACCCATTCTAACAACCTGTAGAATTCAGCCTTAGACAGGGCCAGACAGACACACGCCCCATGCCCTAACCGCACCCCAGAAATGGACCACACGCACACACAAAGGGGTCTTCACGATGTCTAGCACCTAACTGAAGATAACCAAGCACACAGAAATGAGGAAAATGGGAATCATAACCATGAGAAGATTCCGTCAGTAGAAGCCCAGAAACGGCCCGGCACCGGCGGCTCACACCTGTCATCCTAACTACTTAGGAGGCTGAGATCGGAGGATCGCGGTTCAAAGCCAGTCCAGGCAAGAAAGCCCATGAGACTCTTACCTCCAACTACCCACCAAAAAACTAGATGTGGCGCTGTGGCTCAAGCGGTAGAGTGCTAGCCTTGAGCTGAGGAGCTCAGGGACAACGCCCAGGCCCAGAGTTCAAGCCCCACGCCCAATAAAAATAAAAGTCCAGACATGTCACAGGAGACAGAACCAACAGAGAGACACACACACACACACACACACACACACACACACACAGAGGAAAACATGTCCAAAGGAAAAACGGCAGCGGCTTCTCCCCATCCCCACATTTCGTAAGAATCACAAAATCACAGAATCAAAAAGGCTCAACAACCGCACAGCAGGACACGTGGCGGAGCCGACCCGTGGTGTCGGCCGGCCTCCGCTCGCTTGCAAGCCCCTACCCTGCAGGAAAGCCCTCGGTCTTGGGGTGCATGGAGCTCAGTCCTCTAAACCTGAGCATCCATAGCTCACAGCTACGCGGCTGTGCACACGAACGCACCTCAGACCCTACCTTCCCTGGTGCCCGTAGGTGCCCTGGTAGCCTGGGTGCGGCCCCTGAGCTTGTCCACTCGAGGCTGGCCTCGACCACGTGAGCCAACGCTCCACGTCCAGCCTTTTGGAGGTTCACTGATGCTGCAAGCTTGGTGGTGTTTCCTGCCCGGGCCGCCTCCGATCTCAGCCTCCTGAGGAGCTGCGATCACAGGCCTGCACCACCCGCGCCCGCCCAGAATCTGCTCCTTACTCCACACGCTGTGGGTGCTACCCAACTTCCAGTAAAGATAAGAGGCCTCTCAACAAATGTAACATTCTCACTTTCTCACTTAAGTTAAGCACCTCATGTGTTCCTGTGGCTTGGGGTGCTGCTGCCCTAACTTTACCTCGTTTTTATTTGGGGGCGGGGGAACCATTTGGTTTGAAGGAGGCAGATTTCCACACAGTTCAAAGCCAGGGAGCATCCGGCAGATCAAATGATTTAAACACGTCTGACAACTCAGGGTTGGCTGGCAGCGTCCAGCACACGCAGGAACTTAAAATGTTTGCTTTTAAGATGTCTTTTGATTTTTAAATTGTATTCATTTGTTGTTTCTGACCCTACTTGGTCAAAAGGGCAAATGAGGTGAGATGATGAATCACGTGACTGAGAAGTTGTAAATCAGTGAGGATTGTAAACGCACGGGAAGAATGACAGCTGACTTTTCACTGAGCGCGTGGAAGCCGGACGACGGCAGGGCCTCTGCTCCAGGCTTCACCCGGGGACCGCCTTCTAAACCTCTTTCTGTGGGGACCAACTCGCAAGCAGCAAGCGGAACAGCGGTACATGAAGTGCTAAATGGATTTGCTATGGCTCGGTGTGTCCCCAGTTCACGTGCTGGAGACCTGGCTCGCGGTGTGACAGGGTTATCGATGGTGTGACAGGCTGCAACTGGAGCTGGTCCTGTCGCAGCCATGACCTGCACCTGGAGTGTGGAAGCCAACCGCCCTTGCCAAACAGCCCCTTCACACCGGACCTCGCAGAATGATAACGGACAACGCTCTGTTCTTTACAAACTACCCAGTGCCGGGCATACCGTTATAGCAGTGGAAAGAAAATGAAGGCAGAAGTCTTTGGGCAGGAAGAGTTGAGACCACGTGGAAGAACCACAGAGTATTGGATGATATCAGCACATAGGAAACCCTCCTGGATTTAA
This sequence comes from Perognathus longimembris pacificus, assembly GCF_023159225.1. NCBI lineage: Eukaryota > Metazoa > Chordata > Mammalia > Rodentia > Heteromyidae > Perognathus > Perognathus longimembris. Next base: position 3,030 of record NW_025959955.1, on the reverse strand, counting down.
AAACGTCTCATTTAAAGACACTGACTTTCTAAGGCAAAAACAATGCGCTGTGGGACGTACAACATATCCAGACCACAAGGGTGTTCTTGTGATATAAAAGTGGTTCATCGATTCGAGATGCGGTGAGCACAAGGCGGCAGGAAGTACCAAGCAGGGTGCTGGAGAACGGAGCATCATTCCCCAGGGCTGGGGGCCTGGGAGGGGCTGGCTCGGAGCAGCGAGCAGGAACGGGGTGGCAGAGGGTTCCCTGTGCTTACCCGTCTGCTTGTGGCTGCACAAGTGTCTACAATTGTCCAAACTCATCACACTGTGCACTTACATTCGGAGCCATCGCTGCTTGTTCATTATTTCCCAGCAAAGCTACAAAGCAAGCAAGCGAGTGAACAAGAGGAAGGAAGGAAGGAAGGATCCAGGGAGGGAGGGAGGGAGAGGTTGATGTCCCAGCATGCCCATGTTGTGAGGAGAGGCCGTGTCCCAGCATGCCCATGGTATGAGGAGAGGCCGTGTCCCAGCATGCCCGTGGTGTGAGGAGGTGGATATCCCAGCATGCCCGTGGCGTGAGGAGAGGCCGTGTCCCAGCATGCCCGTGGTGTGAGGAGGTGGATATCCCAGCATGCCCGTGGCGTGAGGAGAGGCCGTGTCCCAGCATGCCTGTGGTGTGAGGAGAGGTGGATATCCCAGCATGCCCGTGGTGTGAGGAGAGGCTGTGTCCCAGCATGCCCGTGGGGTGAGAGGCTGATATCCCAGCATGCCCGTGGTGTGAGGAGAGGTGGATATCCCAGCATGCCCGTGGTGTGAGGAGAGGCTGATATCCCAGCATGCCCGTGGCGTGAGGGGAGGCGGATATCCCAGCATGCCCGTGGCATGAGGAGAGGCGGATATCCCAGCATGCCCGTGGTGTGAGGAGAGGCCATGTCCCAGCATGCCCGTGGCGTGAGGTGGATATCCCAGCATGCCCGTGGCGTGAGGTGGATATCCCAGCATGCCCGTGGCGTGAGGGGAGGCGGATATCCCAGCATGCCCGTGGCGTGAGGAGAGGCGGATATCCCAGCATGCCCGTGGTGTGAGGAGAGGCCATGTCCCAGCATGCCCGTGGCGTGAGGTGGATATCCCAGCATGCCCGTGGCGTGAGGAGGTGGATATCCCAGCATGCCCGTGGCGTGAGGAGGTGGATATCCCAGCATGCCCGTGGCGTGAGGAGGTGGATATCCCAGCATGCCCGTGGCGTGAGGAGGTGGATATCCCAGCATGCCCGTGGTGTGAGGAGAGGCCATGTCCCAGCATGCCCGTGGCGTGAGGTGGATATCCCAGCATGCCCGTGGCGTGAGGAGGTGGATATCCCAGCATGCCCGTGGTGTGAGGAGAGGCCATGTCTCAGCATGCCCGTGGCGTGAGGAGGTGGATATCCCAGCATGCCCGTGGCGTGAGGAGGTGGATATCCCAGCATGCCCGTGGCGTGAGGAGGTGGATATCCCAGCATGCTCGTGGCGTGAGGAGGTGGATATCCCAGCATGCCCGTGGCGTGAGGTGGATATCCCAGCATGCCCGTGGCGTGAGGAGGCTGATATCCCAGCATGCCCGTGGTGTGAGGAGGTAGATATCCCAGCATGCCCGTGGCGTGAGGAGGTGGACTGCTGGAAGGGTGTCCTGGTGGACAGCACTCCTGCGCGGAGGCCGCGGCTGGACTCCGGGTGCAGCGGGCACGCGGGTGGACTGGGGCCTGCGCCCGGGGCGCAGGGGGGGCAGGGCGTGGCCGTGAAGCGCACCCGGGGGAGGCCCCGGCCGAGGCCAGGGGGACAGGAGAGTCCTTCAAGACGCCCCGGCCCACCCGGCCCCTGCCCACCCCGGCAGCCAGCCTGGCGGAGGAGGCCTGGCCCACAGGTGCCCGGCCCACGCCCCTCCATGCCCGCCCGGGATGGGGCGCTGGGTGAGGAAGGCGGCGTGGCCCCCAGGCCCAGGCGGGGGGCCCCGGCGGCCTCTCCGCACCCCAGCGTGGCTCCCCCCGCTGGCCGCGTGGGGGCTCAGGAAGCCAGGCCGTGACCCCCCCTGGAGGCAGGCTGGGCAGGGACCCGAGCACCCTCGTCCCCCGCAGAGACTTCCCACGCCAGCACTCCCCATCGCCGCCGCCGGGGCGGCCAGGGCCGCGGTTCCCTTTGGCAGGAAGCAGATTTGCGTCTCTGGGAAGGCGGGGGGGGGGGGGGGGGGCCTTATGCTTGGCGTCCTGCTGAGCTGTGATCCTGAGCCGTCACCCCAGGATGGGGGGCGGGGCTGGGCCCGGCCAGGGCAGCCTGGGCCGCTGAGTTTGTCCTCTTCACAGGTAGGGGTTCTCCCAAGACACCGGCTGGCTCACGGAATCCTTCCAGAAGCATGCTTGCTCAAATGAGCTGGCTCAAACCAGATCTACGCATCTTGGGTTCAAAGGCGTTCATTGAGCAGGGAGGGGAACCACGGGAGCCAGCCAGGAACACCACGGAACACGGCCGGCCGGCGGGGGCAGGAGCCGGGCACCGGCTGGGGTGGGGGAGCAGGGACGGTTAACTCGGGGTTCCACGGGGTGTCCCGTCCACATCTGTTTTCAGCTTGTGCTTGGAGAACAGGCTGTGGAGCACCCGCAAAATGCTCTTCGTGTCCTTGTTCACGATGTCTGAGGGCCGGGGAACAGGACAGCCTGGTCAGCGAGGGGGACCCCCCCCCCCAACACTGCAACTCTGTCACGGTCTGCCTTCTCTGGACATGAGTCCCCAGGACCTTGGCCCCTCCCAGCCCGCGGGCGGGGTGGCCGCAGCGCCCCCTAGGGGAGACCCCCGCCTGCCCCTGCCCAAGGCCCATCCACCCAGACAGCAGCCCCTCACCTGCAGGGCTGACGGGGTAGCTGAGCAGGCCTTGGTCCCTCAGCAGCTCCAAGGCCAGGGTCACGTTGTGTAACTGCAAGGTCAAGGTGTATCCGTGGTGAGCAAAGGAGGCCGCCCAGCCCAGACTCCAGGCCACCCGAGGCCCCTCGGAACCACCCTCGCCCACCCAAGGCTGGGG
>NW_025959954.1:0-14618 GCF_023159225.1 Perognathus longimembris pacificus | reverse complement strand
CAGCCACAGTCCCACCCCTCCTCCCAACGGGGGCAGGCGCGGTTAGGGGGCCCAGGGGCCTAGAGGTCACGCTCAGAGTGACGCCTCGAGAGCAGAGCCTGGACGCCCCCTACACCTCCACCTCCTCCACAGGGGCACACGGCAACACGCACACGGGCACACACCCGACAGTCACCCCACACACGCGCGCGCGCACGCCGATGCCTGCTTGCTACAGCCAGGCCCTCCACCAGGCCGACACGCCGTCGCCGGCAGCTCCTTATCAGCCCCACCCAACCTTTCCGCCAGGCCCATTATGCCAAGTGGTTTGGAATGTGCAGTGGGGCACAGGGCGAGCCCTCCACGGAGGCTGGCACAGGAGTCCGCGGTGGCCAAGGCTCTGGAGCTCAGTCGGCACCGGGCCAGCTCCGCCTCGGCTACGCTGCTGGGCTCTCCACCTGAGCCCTGAGCGTCACACAAGGCACAGGTCTCGCCGAGTCCTGGAGCTCAGTTTCTTTTCTTTTTCTTTTTCTTTCTGGCAGTCCCGGGGCTTGAACGCAGGGTGTGGGCTCTGTCCCTGAGCTTCTTTTGCTCAACTGGTAAAATGTTTGCCTTTCTCAAGGCTACCACTAAGCCACGTGCCCAGCCCTCAGTTTCTTTCGTTCTTTCTATCTTTTGGGGCAGTCATAGGGCTTGAACTTAGGTCCTGGGTGCTGTCCCTGAGCTATTTTTCTCAAGGCTAACACTCTACCCCTTTGAGCCACAGCTCCACTTCCAGTTTCCTGGTGGTTTATTGGAGATAAAGAGTCTCACAGAGGATGGGAATGCGGCTTAGTGGTAGAGCGCTTGCCTAGCATGCAAGAAGCCCTGGGTTCAGTTCCTCAGTACGACACACACAGAAAAAGCCAGAAGTGGCGCTGTGGCTCAAGTGTAGAGCACTAGCCTTGAGCAAAAGAAGCTCAGGGACAGTGCCCAGGCCCTGAGTTCAAGCCCCAGGACTGGCAAAATAAAAGTCTCTTGGAGGGCTGGGAATAGTGGCAAGAGTGCTTGCCTCATATACATGAAGCCCAGGGTTTGATTCCCCAGCGCCACATATATAGAAAATGGCCAGGAGTGGCGCTGTGGCTCAAGTGGCAGAGTGCTAGCCTTGAGCAAGAAGAAGCCAGGGACAGTGCTCAGGCCCTGAGCCCAAGGCCCAGGACTGGCAAAAAAGAGAAAAAAAAAAAAAAAGTCTCATGGACTTTCCCACCCAGGCTGGCTTTAAACCACAATCTTCAGATCTCAGCCTCTTGAGTAGCTAGAATTACAAGGCCATGGATTCTTTATTCTGGCACTGGCATGTATATAAATCGGCACATGTCTGTGTGCTCTTGGTTTACCTGTGGTGACATCCACTCACATACATTGGAACACACACACTGAGACAGCATATAATACCTTCCCAACCTCATCCTGACATGCACACTCCCGGTTTCTCTCTCTCTTTCACACAGTGCAGCAGGGCACAAGGTGAGCCACAATGAAACCTGGCACAGGTAGCAGCTCATGGAGAAATCCTAGGCTGACAGAAAGGATCTGGAGCTAACAACTCCCCAATCTCAATCCTGACGATGCTGCCCAAGTGCGTGTACACACGTCTGTACACACCCCAGCACACACACACACACACACCTGCACACACGCCCACAGCACATGCACACAGTCCTAGCTCTGGCCCAGCCCTGGCTTGCTCACTCATTGACCAGCCGGTCACAGATCTCGCTGGGCAAGAAGATGTCGGGATGTTGCCGCAGGGTCTCCTTGTCCAGCAGGTAGCCCAGGGTGCCGTCCAGGTTGCGCAGGCAGAAGTCGGTGCAGAGGGCCATCAGGGACTCGGGCGTGTCGGACGCCATGCTGTGGGCAGGCAGGTGGCCACCCCAGGAAAAGGGCCCCCAAAGGCAAGAGTGACTCCTCAACACTCACACGGTCATTGGCAGAGCTCAGCCTTGGGAATGGAAGGAAGCCAGGTAAGCTGGAGATAGGGGCCAGGAGCACTGACCCTATGTCCACTCTGAGTGGAGAAACTGAGGCCCCAATGTGACATTCAAGTTAGCAGCATGGAACGGTCAGACCCAGAGCCCTGGACTTCTATGTCACACCCTCCCCGGCCCCCGTCAGTACCACAGTCTCCCCTCAGGACCTCGAGCCCACTCGGCTTTCTTTTTGCCAGTCCTGGGGCTTGGACTCAGGGCCTGAGCACTGTCCCTGGCTTCTTTTTGCTCAAGGCTAGCACTCTGCCACTTGAGCCACAGCGCCCCTTCTGGCTTTTTCTATATATGTGGTGCTGAGGAATCGAACTCAGGGCTTCACGTATGTGAGGCAAGCACTCTATCCCTAGGCCATATTCCCAGCTCTTGGCTTATTTATGATTAGCCACTACCACTCTAGCACTTGAGCACCACCCTCCAGTCCTGAGCCTGACATATACAGTACACAAGAAACGCTGAGGCTGTCATGCAGGTGAGGAAATGCGTGCTCAAGGCAAAGGGCTACGCTGCGTACTAAGGGTTGGAGCCTGGTCTCTTGGACTCTACCACATTGGCTCTCAGAGGTTACCAGTAGTGCTGAGCTTCCTGGAACCTTGGCTAGAAGGGAGGGGGAGGCGCAGTGCACCGTGGGTCTGCAGTCAGGCAGCTCTGAGAACAGATGGCGCCACGGAACAGGAACTGTGTGGAAGGTGGGCAGTCCCAGCTCTGAGGCTCAACCCACTATTTTTGTGGTAGGTTGTGTGTGAATGCAGGACCTGGGCACTGTCCCTGAGCTTTATAGCTCAAGGATAGAGCTCTGCCACTTTGAGCCACAGCCCGGTTTCAGGTTTTTGAGTGGTTAATTGGGGATGAAAGTCTCATGGGAACTTTTCTGCCCAGGCTGGCTTAAAACTGAGATCTCAGCTCTCCCGCTCCTGAGTAGCAAGGATTACACGCGTGAGCCACTAGCACCCAGCTCAACCCGCTATTTGAGAGCAGGTAAACTGGAGTAAGGATTTTCACCTTTCTGTATTTTACGATCTTTTCCTCTAAAATAGGAGAAATAAGCTATGCATGGCTGTGCACACCTGTAATGCCAACTTCTTAGGAGGATGAGGTAGGAGGGCAAGTTTGACACCTGCCTGGGCTACACAGCAAGTTCAAAGGCAGTCTGGAATACATACCAAGAGCATGTATCAAAGTCAATGTTCTTGTGTGTGCCAGCAATGGGGCTTGAACTCAAGAGCCTCATGTTCTTGCTTAGCTTTTTCATTCAAGGCTGTTCTACCTCTTAAGCCATACCTCTACTTGTGGCTTCTTGCTGGTTAAATGGAAATTAAGAGTCTCGTGGACTTTTCTGCCCAGCTATGAACCATGATCCTCACATCACAGCTAATTCTAGCTTCCTGAGTAGTTGGAATTGCAGGTGAGAAACACTGGTTCCAGCTTCAAAGTAATGGTTTTTAAAAAGTGGGGTAAAAGTGGAGGTGTAACTCCACGGTAGAATGCTGTCTAGCTGTTCAGGACCCGGGGGTTCTATAACCAGTACTACGGGGTTTGCCAAAGACGCCATCCTTATCAGGACCACTGTCACCACCTGCCCTGGCCCTCGCCCAGATCAGGGCTGCGTCCCCTAGGCCTGGGCCTCCGCAAGGCCCACCATGTCCGCTGTCCCATGGGCTGGGTGACACCCTCAAGGGAAGGCAGAATGAGCAGGATTCTGAGACTCGGCCTGGCTTTCTCCAGCCTCCACTGCTTCCAGACTCCAAGACCATCCCTTTCCTGCCGGGAGGCTGCAGCCAGAAGGCAGGGCCACAGGCGGGTCCCGCTCTGCCAGGAATCTCTTCCAGCTGTCACCCGTGGCCTTTGGAACTGGAGCCAGCTTTCTGGCCCCGTGGTGCCCTTTGACCCTCTAGTCTAGCCAGCCACCTTCTTCTCTGGACTGGCAGAAGGACTGAGGCTCAGACGATCTATAGATCTCTTTCATTTGGAACCATCCAAATGCAACTTATTCGTTGCACTTCCTACTGTAAGTACTGTTGCCTGGCTTCCCAAACACATTCCTTTATCTCCTTCCTCCAAGAAAGCACCGCCTAAGGCACGGCTTTTGAGTTCTTCTCTTAACCTCGCTGGTCCTCCGGTCCCAGGCCAAGGGTGGCCACCCCTGCACTGCCATGGTGCTCCCATGGGGGGCGCCCAGGCTAAATCCTTAGCAGACAGTAGCCCCTGGGAGGCAGGAACGACACTTGTCTGCCATGGCTTCCCTGTACCTAGCCTTCCTCCAGCAAGGTGAGCAAGCAGGCAAGGTCCTTTCCCACACAGAACATTCTGGCTCTGCAAGGAGACAGACACAAATTGCATATCAGGCAATTGCCCCCAGGGTTCTGAAGGTGACAAGAGGGCTACGAGGCCCACAAACCTGCCAACCTAGGGGCCCTCCTTTGGGCCGGAGTGGCAGGCCATCCTCCCCCCCTTCCCTTCCCCCCCACCTCCAGTTCCAAGGTTTTTCCTCAAGTGCCATGGCTGGTACTCTACCACTTGAATCATGCCTCCTACTTTTAAGTGGAGATGGAAACGCAGGGACTTTTCTGCCAAGCAGGCCTTGAACATGATCCTCCAGGTCTCAGTCTTGAGTTGCCTGGCTTCAGGCCAGACTTCTTTAGAGGTGGCATTTCAGCTGAGACTGCAAAGATCAGTCCTAGCTAAATGGGGTGTTGGGGAATGAAGAGACAGGTGTCCTGGCAAGAAGGGAAAGAGGGTGCTGGATGTTGGACCTAGCCCTGGGGCCTGAACACACAAAGCACTCAATGTCCATGGGGCCTGGCACACAGCGAAGTCTCAACAAATGCCATGGCAGGAGTGAAAGGAAGACTTGTCCCTGGAAACTGGTCACAGCCGAGGCCTCTGACTACATGAGAGAGAGCCACGGGGCGGGGGGGGGGGGGGCTTTGCCTTTCCTTCAGGTCAGGGTTTTTACATATCCGGAGAGCTACTCCTCAGGTGAAGGAGGCACCACCATCTCAACTGCTAAGGTCACCAAAGGCTCCCAAAGCGACAAATGGGTAGACAGCACATCTACCCACCTGTTTGTCAATGCCAACCCTGTTGCGTGGGAATGAGGTGACTGAAGGAGAAAGGCGCCACCTTCATCTTGGCACCCAGCTAAGAGGTCTGTGAGCTAAACACCCTGTCCCCTCCCCACTCAGGCCTCGTGCCCAGAGACAGCCCTCTCTGCCCACTCTACCCACCACTCAGAATTTAGGGAGCCTCGTTCTTTGGTTTTGCTTTTCATCAGTCCTGGGGCTTGAACTCAGGGCCTGAGCACGGTCCCTGACTTCTTTTTTGCTCAAGGCTAGCACTCTGCCACTTGAGCCACAGCGCCACTTCTGGCTTTTTCTATATATGTGGTGCTTAGGAATTGGACCCAGGGCTTTGTGTATACAAGGCAAGCACTCTACCACTAGGCCATATTCTCAGCTCTGATTCCCTCTTTACTTCAGTCTCTTATTTAACCAACACTGTTCCCGCCCCCCCCCCACTAGTGAACTAATGGTTCACATAACAATTTGTCGCCCACCCCTCCCCCAGCCCACGGGGCTCTGGGACATCGGCGCCCACGCCCACATCCCAGCACCCACCTGTGCCCTGCATCCAGCACCACCACAAGGTTGGCTGCCGCAGGAGAGGTCTCAGCAAGGCCCTCTGACACGGACAGCCAGCTCGTTCACTGACAAGATGTGGAAGGACAGGACAGGAAACTGGCCTGAGATACCAAGACGGACAGAGCGGCACACAAGTCTAAGCCAAAGCCAGGATTCTCCCCACCCCCCACCCCTACGCTCTTCCGTCATCCACGCAAGCCCGAGAGCGGAGAGGAGCGAGGGCCAGAGGCGGGCGGCAAGGGCAAAGCACGGCATCCTGACACGGAGCACAGAGGTGTGAAGCGCTGGAGCCGTGCCCGTCTTGTGAAATATTAACCCTGACCTGGGGAAGCCCAAACAAATGCCCTACTTACTAAGGTTTGATGCTCCAGGCCAGAGCAGGTCCTGGGCGGGCGGGCGGCTGCTGTAAAGGGAGTCAGGGCATGTGTGTCAAGAGACTCCAGGGAACAAAGGTGCGGGTGAAGGTCAGGGATCACTTGGCTAAATCTGAGGGCAGAAAATGCTAGGAAGATATGGAAATAGAAGGAAGGCCAGGTGTGACGGCACACGCCTGTCATCCAAGCACTCAGGAGGCTGCAGCAGGAGGAGTGAGGGAGGGCTGGTCTATACAGACACTGTCTCGAAAAGAAAAAAAAAAAAAAAAAAGCTGGGCGCCAGTGGTTCATGCCTCTAATCACAGCTACTCAGGAGGCTGAGATTTGAGGAGCGTAGTTTAAAGCCAGCCTGGGCAGACAAATCCGTGAAACTCTAATCTCAACCTGCAAAAAGCTGGAACTGGAGGCACGGCTCAAGAGGTAGAACAACAGCCATGAGTGGGGAAAAGAAAAAGCCAAGCAAGCGTTTGACGCCCTGACTTCAAGCCCTGGTACTGGCATTAAAGGGGGGCGGGTGGGGGGGAGAGGAAGAGGAAGGGAGGAAGAGGAAAAAAAGGAGGGTGGGAGGGAATGGAATGAGGGGGGAATGGCTGCTGGTACCTCCATCCTCTCTTGATAAACAATTAACAAATACTGTAAAGAGAGGAGGGGGGCAGGCTAAGAACCAAACTGCCTGGGTTCTGTTTGTACAAACACTCATGCACAGCACCAAGTAGATGTCAAGAACTGGGCTGAGTCCTTGATATCCACTAGATGGCTTATGTCTCAACCCTAAACAAGGGCGTGGCGGAGTAGCTCGAGGTGGTCCTCGTGCGCAATTTATTAGCTTAAGCCCCAGGGCTTTGAGCTTCCTAGGCATGTTCTCATTGGTCCCAAAAACAAACCAGGCAGGGATGGTTCCTCCAGGCTTCTGGGCATCACCTGCCACTGTCTTTACTGTCCTTATAACCTGGAGCATTCTTGGATACCAAGCACAGATGATCAGGCATTAGGGGAAGTATTCCAGGGGCATTGGCACACGACTAGCCGCTTCCTTGGTGACACCCCAGGGACTTCCCTACACAGTGAGTGTGTGGTAGGTGGTTGTGGTAAGCCTGAGCTCTGTGGGGTACCAGCTGGGTTGCCCACCTCCAGTCTAATCAGTCCACAACTATCAGTGTGCTACAGATGGCACCTGCTGAGGAAGGCCCGGAAGGAATGGTGGGAAAGTGGTAACCAATAATTCTGAAGGGCAGCTATCCTCCTTCTGCCCACTCCACTCTCACTGCTGGGAAACCAGCTCCAGCGACAGCTAAGCTGACATGCTATTGGTTCCCAAATAGCTGGCCCCCATGGGGGTCTCTGAACCCACATTAGGGGAGTCAAGGACAGCTGACAAAATGAAGCCAAGCAAAACACTGGAGGGCTGAGAGCAGCCCTCTGCCAAGAGGGCCACGAATATGCAGAATCCCAGTGCCACCAATGACACTAAGGTCTGTTCATGGCATCTGTAGAAAGCTTTGGAGGGGGGCTGGGGATATGGCCTAGTGGCAAGAGTGCTTGCCTTGTATACATGAGGCCCTGGGTTCGATTCCCCAGTACCACATATACAGAAAATGGCCAGAGGTGGCGCTGTGGCTCAAGTGGCAGAGTGCTAGCCTTGAGCAAGAAGAAGCCAGGGACAGTGCTCAGGCCCTGAGTCCAAGCCCCAGGACTGGCCAAAACAAAAACAAAAACAAAAACAAAAAAAAAAAGAAAGCTTTAGAGGGCACCTTGCTCCTTCATAACCCAGATGTCACTGCAGCCTCCCAACCACCTTCAGGGAAGGGAAGTGGATGTCATTCTCAGGATACAGAAGGGAAACTGAGGCCCACAAAAGATATGGGAACTGTCCAAGGACATAGAGCAAGCCAGCAGCACAGCTATGGCATGAATGTGGGCTCCCAGGTCATCAATGTTCTGGGGTTCTAACTGCAGCAACTGCTCTAACACATAGGGGCTGGGGATATGGCCTAGTGGCAAGAGTGCTTGCCTTGTATACATGAGGCCCTGGGTTCGATTCCCCAGTACCACATATACAGAAAATGGCCAGAGGTGGCGCTGTGGCTCAAGTGGCAGAGTGCTAGCCTTGAGCAAGAAGAAGCCAGGGACAGTGCTCAGGCCCTGAGTCCAAGCCCCAGGACTGGCCAAAACAAAAACAAAAACAAAAACAAAAAAAAAAAAAAAAAGAAAGCTTTGGAGGGCACCTTGCTCCTTCATAACCCAGATGTCACTGCAGCCTCCCAACCACCTTCAGGGAAGGGAAGTGGATGTCATTCTCAGGATACAGAAGGGAAACTGAGGCCCACAAAAGATATGGGAACTGTCCAAGGACATAGAGCAAGCCAGCAGCACAGCTATGGCATGAATGTGGGCTCCCAGGTCATCAATGTTCTGGGGTTCTAACTGCAGCAACTGCTCTAACACATAGGGGCTCAGCTTCTTAGTGCGCTGGACTTTTGTTTTCTTTTTGCAATGCTGGAGATGGAACCCAGGGCCTCAGCCATGCTAGCCAAGTACCCTACCACTGAGCTACACCCTCAGTCCTTTGCCCCTTTATTTTCAAATCCTCTGGCTCTGCTCAGCCTATGATCAGGACCTGATGACGTATCCAGGCATGAAGGGTGAGTAGGGAGATCCAAGGTGATTGTTTTATAATGCAGGCAGGCTGCAAAACCTCAGCCTCTGCGGGGTCTCCCGGGATCAACAACTCCCACCTACAGCCTGGCGATAGACATCCAACCTCACAGTGAGGCCCAATCTGTTCCCACATCACATCCATCCAACACCACCATTTTACTTATGAGAAAGAAGAGGGACTTCCTGGACTCTGCTAAATAGTCCTATCACCTTCCCCTGCTGGCAAAGAGGCCAGGACCAAGCTACCGTTATGTCCTGTAGGATCTGCCACTAACACCATCAGTGTTACTGAAGGTGGCAGGAAGTCTCTACCTGGCTTCCTCAGTATCCCCCAAATCTAACGAGCCCAGGGTGGCTAGCTAGAGCTGGTGATGAGAGCACTATGGAGGAGACACACAGGCAGAGAGCACCTCCTCACCAGTAACCGCCATCACCACCACGGCTGTGTACTTAGCGCAGGCCGTGCTCAGCCCTGAACTGTACACTGCTTGTTAACAGATGAGAAGGAGGAGGTAGGAAAGGGCATGACTTAACTACCATATTTTCTAGCTACCTCTTTTTTTTTTTTTGCATTTACCGTACCAATAGTCATTATAAAAACAGGATGAAGTGGAGCTGTGGTTCGAAGTGGTAGAGTGCTAGTCTTGAGCCCAAAAGCTCAGGGACAGCACCTAGGCTCTGAGCCCCATAACCAAAAAAAAATAGGGGAGAGGGAAAGGAGGGGAGGGCACTTATAACACAAGTCAGAGCACAACAGCCATTTGTTATGGGAAATAAATCTGCACTTTCTTCAACCATAAGACACTCCAGCAAAGGTGATCTTTAGGCACCCCCGAGCCTGCAAGCTCCCCACCATTATCTAGTCCCAGCTGTTTTCCGACTTCCTTGCCAACCACTCTTCAGTTCCTTTACCATAACTTTTCTTGCTGATTTTTTTTTCTCCTTCCTTTTGGTCAGTACCTGAGTTTGAACTCAGGGCCTCACCTCTCAGTTGGCTTTGTGTTCTTGGTCCACACTCTACCACTTGAGCCACAGCTCCAGCCTAGCCTTCTGTTAGTTATCTTTCCAGATTACTTTGAAGCCAGCCAGGCTGGCTTCGAATCATGATCTTCTGACCTCTCAACCTCCCGGGTAGCTAGGATTACAAGTGTGAGCCATGGATGCCTTTTTAAAATTATTATTATTAAATTACAAGGCATACCACCTCAGGATCTTTGCACCTGCTGCTCAATGTTCTGCCACCAGAGAACTGTATGGCTTGCTCCCTTAGTCATCTGTTTGGAGATGTTCCCTCGCCACCTTGCATTAAAAAAAAAAAAAAAAAGACCATTACCTGGCCTTCCCCATGGTCCTTCCTGCTTTCTTTTTCTCCTGACACTTAAGACCTACCTCTTCATATACAGTATGTCTACTAGTTGCCGAGTGAGCAAATGTAGACTGGCCCCTCCCTGGGTGACAACCATCTGCTTCTAAGCACAGCCTCCTGCCACCTTTTCAAAGCTGTCTCTCACCATCGCTCCAACCAGTCTGACCCTTGAAAGGGAACCATTGTGCGGGAAAGATCATACAGAAAGCCCATTCCCGGCCCCACTCCCGCGCCACGAGCCCTCCCTCTTAATAGCCAATGCTGTCACACGCGCAGGTCAACGCCGGAGGGCTTGGGATCCCCGGGCCGGCCACATCGAGTTCCTCCCCGGGGGTGGTGCGGGAGAGGCCGGCGGGCCGTTTCGCTTCCAGTCCGCCTGCCGGTTTCCCGGGTCTTCGGGTACGAGCCCACCACCCCGTTTCCCACCCTGTCACCCCCGCAGGGCGCTGGTGCAGACGCCCGGGCACCCCGCGCTGCTCGAGGGAGGGGGGCTTCGGGCTCATCCAACAGGTAGGAGGAGCAGAAGCCGATCCCCCATCTTGGAGGGGCGTCGTTCTCTCTCTCCGGAGGGAGCTGGGATTTAAAGGCACCGCGGCTCCCCGCTTGGCGGCACCGGGTGGCGCACGGAGCCCCCACCCACCCACCCACCCACCCCCCGGTCCGAGCGGACCCCAGCGAGCAGAGGCCCGGGAGGCAGGAGGGGCAGGCGGCGGGCGCGGCGGGGACGAGCCCGGGGACCGCGGACCTACCCTGGGACGGGGCCGCCCCGGCGCGCAGGCAGCGGCGGGGTCTCCGCGGAAGAGACGGTGCGGGGGCCGGGAGAGTCCGGGGCCAGAGCGCCGAGGGAGGGAGGAGGGGGGGCGGGGGGCAGGTCCTGTCCGTCCACGGCCGGGGTGCGGGGGGGGAGCCCGGAGGTCTGCGGGGCGGAGCCGGGGAGGCCGAGCACACGGCCGTGTCGGGCGCGCGGGGGGCACGTCGGGGGGCGCCGCGGCCGTTACGGTGCCCTCCGAGCCGCCGGCAGCGCCGAGGGCCGCCGGGTGCTGGCTCCGGGCCCGGCCCCTCCCCCCCGCGCTCGGCTCCGCTCGCTCGCTCGCTCGCTCGCTCGCAGCCCTCGGCCGCGGGTGCGCTGTCAACAAAGCGTCACTTCCGGGCCGCCCCTTAGCAACAGCGCGGGGCTCCCCGCGACGCGTCCCGCCGCCAACGCGGGCGCCGGCCGCCCAAGGTTCCGGGCTCGCGCGGGGCTGGCTGCGCGTCCGCCCGGAGCGCCTCCCACCGGGACCCCGGGGCCCCGACATCCGGGGCCTGGGTCAGAGGTCACGACCGGCTTCCCCAGCAGGGGCTCCGTGCGTTGCAGGTCACGCTACACCTCACCCTCTCGGTCCCCTCGCGCCCCCCCCCGGCCCCGGAGTCCCCGCACCTCCCGCGTCTCCCACCTCCCTGGCCCGGGGCAGCGGCCTGGCGCCGCCTCGATCGCCCCTCGGGTCCTCGGGAGACGGCCCGCCCCGACGCCCGCCCCAGCCTCTCGGCCCCGCACCTCACGCCCTCGTGTATTCGGTGTAGACCGCTTCCGGGAGTGCGGGTTCTCTCCGTGATCCTCCATCTCCCCCACGGGCTCCAAGGATTCCCCGGCGACTCCTCTTGTTGCAATGTCTCTTGCTTGAGGAGCCCGCGCCCCCCCCCCCACGCGTGCTTCCCCCCCCCCTTTTTTTTTTTTTACTTGGCGGGATGGAGGGTTTGCTGTGGATTTGAATCCAGAGCCTCAGACAGGAGAAAAAAAAAAAAAAAAAGGAGAAGACATGCCTCCTCGGTGTAATAGGATCCCTGCCATGAGCCCCGAGCTTTGGTGGAATGGAGTATTAATGCTCAGTGGGACCAAGGTGGGTTTTGTTTTTCGTTGCTGTGTGTGTGCCCGTCTTAGGGCTTGAACCCAGGACCGGGGCACAGTCCTTGAGCTTTTTCTGCTCAGGGTTGAAACTCTTACCACTTGAGTCATAGCTCCATTTCCAGATTTGGGGGATAAAGAGTCTTAACAGACTTTCTCCTGCCCAGGCTGGAAACCATGATCTTCAGATTTCAGCCTCCTGAGTAACTAGGATTATAGGTGTGCCCACACCAGGGAGAGTTTCAGTTAAAAAGGAAAAGACAGGCCCTGGTGGCTCATCCTGTAACCCTAGTCAGGAAGCTGAGATCAGGATTGGGGTTCAAAGCCAGCCGGGGCAGGAAAGTCCATGAGACTCTTCCCCGCTTCCCCCGGTCCTGAGGCTTTAACTCAGGGCTCCGGCATTGTCCTTGAGCTTCTTTGACTCAAGGCTAGCACTCTACCATTTGAACCACGGGGCCACACTCTTTTTCCAAGGAATGGAATCCAGAGCTTCATGCATGCTAAGTAAGCACTCTACCACTAAGCCACATTCCTAGCCCCCTATAAGACTCTTTTTTTCTTTTTTTTTTTTTTTTTTTGGCCAGTCCTGGGCCTTGGACTCAGGGCCTGAGCACTGTCCCTGGCTTCCTTTTTGCTCAAGGCTAGCACTCTACCACTTGAGCCACAGTGCCACTTCTGGCTGTTTTCTGTATATGTGGTGCTGGGGAATCGAACCCAGGGCCTCATGTATACGAGGCAAGCTCTCTCGCCACTAGGCCATATCCCCAGCCCCCCTATAAGACTCTTATCTCCAGTTAACTACCAGAAAACCGGAAGTGGCACTGTGCCTCAAAGAGGTCAAGACCGAGACTGGAGCAAAATGAGCTCAGGGACAGTGCCCAGGCCCAGAGGTCAAGCACCATGACTGACCAAAAAAAAAAAAAAAGAAAGACAGGTTCTGAGGTGGACTGTAGTGATGGTTACACACATAATTCATATGCTTAAAAACTACTAGGCTGTACCTTAAAAGGGCAAAGAATCACTGGAAAATAAGACTGCAGGCCATACCCCTCATAGAGATTCATAAAATTT
Organism: Perognathus longimembris pacificus; assembly: GCF_023159225.1. NCBI lineage: Eukaryota > Metazoa > Chordata > Mammalia > Rodentia > Heteromyidae > Perognathus > Perognathus longimembris. The sequence continues at coordinate 1,620 of NW_025959954.1, read as the reverse complement.
GGAGCTGGGAATGTGGCTTAGTGGTAGAGTGCTTGCCTTGCATGTATGAAGCCCTGGCTTCAATTTCTCAGTACTACATGAACAGAAAAGGCTAGAAGTGGGGCTGTGGCTCAGGAGGTAGAGTGCTAGCCTTAAGCAAAAAGAAGCTCAGGAACAGTGCCCAGGCCCCAGGACTGGAAAAAAAAGAAAGCAAACAAAGATTCATAAATTTTAAATTTATTATTTTAGTGTCTATCCTGGGGCTTGAATTCAGGACCTGGGCACTGTTGCTGAGTTTTTGGGCTTTTTTTTTTTTTTTCTCAAGTCTAGCTTAGCACCTGGCTTATTTTTCTTTGGAAATACTTATTTGTCAAATAAAGATGGAATAATTATCTGACATACTCATATTGAGTAATGACTATCACAATCAAATTCATTAACACTTGCATCATCATCATCCATGCTGAGCCAGTGATCCCCAGAGCTGATTCATCTTATAATGGAAAGTTTATACCCTTTGATCAGTATCTTTCCGTGCCTCCCCTCTGTCTAGATACAAAAATTCCACATTGATTCTGGGCTTTGAAAAATGCTCTCGCTGGGCCCTTTTGCTCATGGCTGGTGTTTTACCACTTGAGCCATGCCTCTAATTCTTGCTTTTTTTGCAGGTTGGTTGGAGAGATTTGTCTCTGATGTGTGAGTCTTAGGTCTCAACTTCCTGAGTAGCTGGGATTATAAGTGTGAGATACTAGCCCTTCACACACAAAAAAAATTAACAAAAATGAACTTATAACGGAAGTGCCAGACTTTGAAGTCAGGCCCCACTTTACCACGTGAACCCCACTTTACCACGTGAACCCCACTTTACCATGTGAACCCCACTTTACCACGTGAACCTGATTGATAAGCAGGCCCTGTGAGCAGACCCAGGATAAGCCCATTAGGGCCCAGTCGGTCTAGAACTCTAAACGCTGGGAATGCTTAACTCTGACCACCCTTGGGGTGCCTCAAACCCTGAGCCAATCAGATTTGTACCTGTGTCCTAATCTTGCTTGCTTGAACACCTGATTGTTGTAACTTTGTTCTTTGCCTTTATAAGCCCTGTGTAATCGCAGCTCGGGGCTCCCTCCTAACCTCCGCTGTGTCGGTGGGTAGGACGAGGCCCGAGTTGCAGCTCGCTTAAATAAAGCCTTGCCTTGCTTTTGCATTTCGGAATGTCTGAGTCTCGGTGGTCTTCTTGGTGGTGGTCTTGCGACTTGGCACAACAATAACAAAGAGGGTTTCTTTTTTGGTGTATGTGTTTTTTATTGATATATATATATATATATACACGTATGTATGTATACATATATATGTACTCACTATTTAGCACAGGCTCTTCCCTCAGTTACCAGAGAATAAACAGAAAATTCCATGGGCCATCCATTCCTTATAATGTCCTTGCCACCTCTAGCTCACGGAGGTGCAGCTGAAGAAGAAGAGGGGTAAGGAAAGAGGTCTCTATCCCAGGTTGCAATGGAGCCTACTGGTGACAGAACACCCAGGAAACACCACCTGGCTGACAACTCCTGTTGCAGGTGTGCGCCCTCTACTGGAAGGGTCCATGAACTTCACCTTTACTCACCTGGACCTGTTTCCAAA
>NW_025959953.1:0-14712 GCF_023159225.1 Perognathus longimembris pacificus | reverse complement strand
TCTCCCATCTCCAAGAGGGCAACAATGTGCAGAAGTTTGGATGATACATTCCTTGCTGATGGGATGTAAATTACAATAATCACTATGAGAACAACCAATATATTTGTCAAATTTAAACACACAAATGTATTCTTTGGTGTTTTCATAGAGAAGTGAATATGTATGTTCCCACAAAAACCTTGTACAAGAATGTCCATATCTACTTTATATATAATAGCAAAAATGCAAACTATTCAATATGTCCTTAACAGGTGAATAAATTATGGCATATCACTATCTGGAATACTACTCGGCAATGAAAAAGGAAACAAATCTATTGTCACCCACAAACTATATGGACCCTCAAATGCAAATATTTTTTTGCCAGTCCTGGGACTTGAACTCAGGGCCTGAGCACTGTCCCTGGCTTCTTTTTGCTCAAGGCTAGCACTCTACCACTTGAGCCACAGTGCCACTTCTGGCTCTTTCTATTTATGTGGTGCTGAGGAATTGAACCCAGGCTTCAGCATGCTAGTCAAGCGCTCTACCACCAAAACCATATTCCCAGCCCGCAAAGAGAATTAAATAAATTTTTCCATTTATATGCTGTTTATTTCATTTATATGATAGCCTCAAAATTATACTGATGGAGAACAGCATATGTCTTGCTTTGGTTGGAGAATGGCATGATTATAAATGACAGAATTTCCTTATCATGATGGACTAATTCTGTATTGGATTATAGGTATGGTTACATGGATCTACACATGTCAAAAATTTCACAGAATTTTTAAACGTACACAAAGAGTCCTATAGTTCTCCCTTGAGAGATATACATATATATATATATATTTCATATATACACTTATATATCGCCTATGTATATACACATATATATGTCGCATATATATATGTCCTTAATATAGTCACCAGTGTTCCATAGTATTATGCCCATGTCACTGTTCTGGGTTTGATAATGCAATATAGCTATTCAAGGTATTAAAGGGTACAACTGATGAAGGACAAAGGAGAACATTAAGGAATTGTTTGAAACTTCTCAGTAGTCTAAAATAATTTTGAAACAAAAGATTAAAAGTAGTTACAGGGCCTTAATGATACTGTAGATTTTGTAGATTTTGTCTGTCAGGCAAGTCAAATTTATGAGACATGTAACCAAGAATATATGAGTTCAAATCCCAGCTCTGCTACTTTTAAGTTTGGGGAAATTGGACAAGTCTTTTGGCATTTAGGCACTTAAGTTTATTCACCTAAAGAGAAATGATATATTTACTTTCATAGTTGTGTTGGTATTTAACGTGCCTGGATCATAATGAGTACCCAATATTTACTCCATTCCTGGAACTTTCCAGGGCTTCAAAAAGCCTGTCACTCAGGATTTCAAAACTTCATGGGTTCTTACTGGGATTCAAAGTAGAAGAAGTAAAGCAAAGATTTTGATATTTTTCAGCATTTTTATATGCCAGGAGCCTGCCAGATGCAAAAAGGTCAGCATTTTCCCTTCAGGTATTTGCTCACTCACAATAAATATCTGATCTGAGAGATCTGAGCTTTTCAAGGTCCTTGCCTTTAACCAAAGTCTTTTTTTTCCCTTCCTAATGACAAATATTGCTGGTTTACTGCTTTGTCTACTGCAAGGTGCCTCTTGTATCATTAGACTTGCATGTAGATCCTCGTAGGACTCTTATAGAAGGTCGTGTACTATTTCCTGTTTCATCCAAAATCCACGTATCAGTCCATACGTCATTAAATTCCATCCAGGAGAATTCAAGCTGTTGGAAAGTGCTCCCATATTTCCTACCTTGGGACTTCCTAGAATCTGTATGTTTGTACAGGACAGAAACAAGGTGCCACTAAGTTCCCAGTGAATTCCCTTCAGTTGTACTCTGTTCTGTCCTTTCTGAATAATAGATCTCTCTGTCCCACTGTGTAGTTGCTATTTATTTTTGGAAGTCACAAAGCCTCCTTCATTTGGATATCACTTAGCATTTAGCATCATATGATTATTTCCTGTGTCAGTACTGAGGCTTGAAATCAGGGCCTCATTCTTTCATTTGGGCTGTTTGCTTTAGGCTGGCTTTCTATTATTTGAGCCACAGTTCTGCTTCCTTCTTTTTTCTTGTAATTGGAGATAAGATTCTCACAAGAATTTCATGTCCAGGCTGACTTTGAATTACAGTCTTCATTCTCAGCCTCCTGAGTAGCTTGGATTACAAGCGTGAGCCACAGTATACAGTTTCTATTTAGATTTTTTTCCAGGCTTCTCATCAGTAAATGCTCAGCTATCTTTCAGAAACCAGAATGTCATTCCTGACACTTCACTCTCTCCCACCCATACATGCAACTATCACCAGGTCCTGTGAATGATGTCATGTTATTTCCCAGTTCTACTGTTTACAGCCCAATTTCTTCATATGGACAATGAAAAAGATCTGCCACAAGTTAAATATGAATTCATGCTCTTGATTTTTTTTTGATGCTGCGGCAAAGCAATCTTTCCCAAGCATAAATTTGATTATTTCCCTAACCTTTGTATTTTTGAGAGACATGTAAATAGCTGGGGATGAGTACCAAACATTCCTACTATGGCCAGTTGCTAGTGACTCACACATGTAATCCTAGTTACTCAGGAATCTGAGACTCAGATGATTGTGGTTCAATAACAGTCCAGTTAATAAAGTCTACAAGACTCTATATCCAAAATAAACAGCAAAAATCAAGGCTGGGGCATGGCTGAGATGTTAGAGTGCTATCCATGAGCAAGCAAGCCGAGCAAATTTGAGTCCTGAGTTTCAAACCCAGCTACTCTCCAGACCCCCCCCACTCTCTCTCTCTCCTCTCTCTGTCTCTCTCTCTCTCTCTCTCTCACACACACAAACACACACACACACACACACACACAAACACACTTTATAATGACCTAAAGGTGATGCATTGTTTAGCATGGGTGTTAGGATTTGGATACTATATAAGCGTTCCTGTAAAAGTTTACATGTTAACAGCTTGGTATCTAGTGTGGTGGTGAGAAATGATGGACCATAATTGATAGAGCCAACTGAGCGCTCTTTAGATTTTTGGGTTTTTTTTTTTTTTGCCAGTCCTGAGTTGACTTGAGTACTGTCCCTGGCTTCTTTTTGCTCAAGTCTAGCACTCTACCACTTGAGCCACAGTGCCCCCTTCTGGCTTTTTCTATATATGTGGTGCTGAGGAATGGAACCCAGGGCTTCATGTATACGAGGCAAGCACTCTACCACTAGGTCATATTTCCAGCCCGCTCTTTAGTTTAATTGTAAATGTGCTCTCAGATGTCCAGCAAAGCGTGAGCTGTCTCACACTTCTGCTTTAAGATACGATTTCTTCTTCATGCATGTGTTCCTGCTCTCTGCTATGAGGTACTCATCAGAGTAGAGCTGATGCTGTTCCTGTACCTTCAAACCTCCAGTACTGAGTGTTAAACTAATTCTTTTTTAAAAATAAAATTTGGCTGCTCCTGGTACGTTTTTATGTGAACAGAAAAACAGAGAAATACATTTGGATTCCTTCTCCAGCTCTTCTGCCATGATTTATCTCATTTTCCCAGAAGTAAGTCTCATTGTTCTTATTTAATTCCTTGAACCCACTGATGTGGAAACACATGCTTTTATGTCTAAAACATCACTTTCCATGCTCACCACACGACATTATCTTTACCTCATTAATTCTTCTCTTCCGTTCCTTCCTTCCTTCCTTCCTTCCTTCCTTCCTTCCTTCCTTCCATCTTTCCTTCGTTCCTCCCTTCCTTCCTTCCTTCCTTCCTTCCCTTCTTCCGGTCTTCCTTTCTTTCTTTCTTTCTTTCTTTTCTTTTTCTTTCTTTGTCTTTCTTTTCTTTCTTTCTTTCTTTCTTTCTCTCTCTCTTTCTCTCTCTCTTTCTCTCTCTCTTTCTCTCTCCTCCTCTTCTCTCTCTCTTTCTCTCTCTCTTTCTCTCCTCATCTTTCTCTCTCTCTTTCTCTCTCTCTCTCTCTTTCTCTCTCTCTTTCTCTCTCTTCTCTCTCTCTTTCTCTCTCTCTTTCTCTCTTTCTTTCTTCTCTCTCTCTTCTCTCTCTCTCTTTCTCTCTTTCTTTCTTTCTCTCTCTCTTCTTCTCTCTTCTCTTCTTTCTTCTTTCTCCTTCTCTTTCTTTCTTTCTCTCTCTTTCTTTCTTTCTCTCTCTTTCTTTCTTTCTCTCTCTCTTTCTTTCTCTCTCTCTCTTTCTTTCTTTCTTTCTTGTCTTTTCTTTCTTTCTTTCTTTCTTTCTTCTTTTCTTTCTTTTCTTTCTTTCTTCTTTCTTCTTTCTTTCTTTCTTTCTTTCTTTCTTTCTTTCTTTCTTTCTTTCTTTCTTTCTTTCTTTCTTTCTTTCTTTCTTTCCCACCAGTGCTGAGACTTGGGAATCTGGACCTGAGCACTGTCCCTGGCTTCTTTTTTGCTCAAGGCTAGCACTCTACCACTTGAGCAAAAGCACCATTTCTGGCCTTTTCTATATATGTGGTGCTGAGGAATTGAATCCAGGGCTTCATGTATGCGAGGCAAGCACTTTACCACTAAGCCATATTCGAGGACCCCTCAGGTGACTTTCTTGAAGAAGCCTTCTGGGATATCCTCAACTAAATTAAAAAGTTCCAGTTTCTGTACCTTTTCCCATGCCATGTAATTCTCCTTCCAGGCATCAATTCTACTTGGAACTTTATTCATTTGTTTGCAATTTTTTTTAAAGAAATTGTTGCTCCTGAACTAAACTGTAAGCTCAATAAAATGAGGGACCAAATCTAATTTGCTTGATGATTATATTCTCAGGAGCTAACACCATTCCTGGTGTCTAGTAAGTGTTCATCATTTTTCACAAATAAAATGATAAAAATTCTGAAGAAAATAGTACCTGTGAGATATTGTTTTGTTGTCCATGAAAGTTTTTTAGGATAGATGTGATAGAGAAGGGAAGGGAAAAGTACAAAATACATTTATTAGAGTTAAGCCAATGTGAGCTGGGAACATGAAAGTTGACAGAAATAGTGGGTTAAGAACCTCAAATATCCCAGAGACATCAACAAGCTCCTCTGGTTAGTGACTCAAGAGATCGTGGAATTCCTGTATAACCTCTAGTAGTTCCATGTATCAAAGTGGTGAAAAAAAGGAAAGAGAAATAATTATGAATCTTAGTGTGTTTGGAACCATAGAGACCTACAACTCTCCGCTACCCAAACTATTTAGCACCTTCTACACTCAATGCATTTCAATCCACATTTACATTTAATCATTCACTACAAAAATGGAGAAGGCTTCTTACAATGGAATGTAATTTAGAAACAAATAACTCACTAGGTAGGTTTGGACATCAAAACCTCCTTGAAGCTACCTCCAATCACTAATGCCTTCTCTCTACCTTTGGTTTGCCTTTATCATACCTAATAGCAATGGCATATAAACATACTTTTCTCAGTATTGGAGAGGAGATTTGTAAAATCAAGGACGTAGGTTGTGTGCCAAAGTGTGATTCATGGTTGAAGATAGGACCTGACAGAGTAGATGCACAGCAAATTTTTATGGAATAAATGAATGGATGAAGCAAACATGATTTTGAATCTAGAGCACCAAGTTATAACATTGGTCTGTTTTCCTTTAATCCATATTTCTAAAACAAAACCCCTATGGGTAATATGTTCTAAAAAAAAATAAAAGAGAGCTCGCAATAGTTAACCAGAAGATTTACCTGGGTTTAGTATCCACTCTGATGCCTAACAACCTTGTGACTTTGGGAAATCACATATACCTTGGAGTTCCAGTTTTTGGGATTGTAAAATGGAAAATAAATCTAACTTTGCTTACATTATAGTTCGCAAGACTTTAGGACACTGGCCTACTGCCAGATCTAAAATGCTTCATATATGCAAGAACAAAATTATGCTTTCACGTGGTTTTGTCTTATATACACATGAGAGAAGTGATTCTCTTTTTGCCTCCACTCCTCCAATCCTCAAGACAAGGATAAACTGTCTGCATTCTGTCCATTAGTACAACTGGAGTACTTAGAACACAAAGAGCTCAATACATGACATAAAATAGAAATTGAAAGCCATGTTTCCAATCCTGGGGAAACCCTCAGCCTTACAAGGCCTGCCAATCAGAACAAAAATGTTGGGAGGCAAGGATGGAGGGGTACCACTTCTGCCACCCATGAAATTTCTGCTAGATTTTCTTCAATAAACAGCCCTGCTTATGCTTCTAATAGAGAGCTAAATTATCCCAAATATGTTGCATAAGAACACAGTTCACTGTTCAACATTTTGTGCTGATACAAGAAGACAGATTAACCAATTTATACTTAATTTAATTGACCTTAAATACTGCACTGATTTGTGGGATTCTCAACTACTCACCACAGTAAAATCACAGAGTCTTCTCTACTTAATGAATGAACTAAGGACGCATCTAGATTTGGTTATATATTGTGGCCTTATTAAAAGTTTTCATAAAAGAGAGAGAATAGTGAATAAGTAATTAGAAAGTAGGAATTCACAAACTCTAGACTTAAACCTTTGAAATCCTGTGTGTTGTAGTAAGGCCATTGTGATCGTTGGGTCTGGGTATCCAAGGCACCTTCTGGCTTGCAATCAATGCTCTTTTCTACTTTGCGAACTTCATTGGCTTTTTTGAGGCATAATCCTGGGAAGAGTGATTGGCAAGCCTGAGGAAGTGTAGTAATTTCAAAGATGCTTTGCTTGTTAAGTTTCACATTTCCACATTGATCAGCCTGTTTTGGCTCCCGGCGTTTTTTCCAGAGTTTATTTTCTCCTTTTCGTTACTCAGTTTTCAATAAGCCAGGGCAAGCGCTGCTAGCACACATACAACTGGGATTCTCATGCTAGGTATAAAGGAAACTGAGCCAAAAGTCATTCTGCTGATATGCTTCAGGGATGCTAATGTGGGCTAGCAAAGAAGAACAGAATTTGACAGCTTATGTTCTCCCATGAAGTCTGTAGGAACTAAATCAGCACAGTAAATTCTGGTGAGGTACAAAGCACTTGCACTTATTTTTGTATTCCAGTGGAATGTGGCTTGATAAATGTTACGCACCTTCTTAAATTGAGCATGTGCCAAAGGGTTGGAGAATGTATGTAATGGGAACAGTACAAGGATGAGCTCAACCTTCAAGAACTAAAACTTGCCAGGCATCTTGAGGGAACGGATTGGGTTTGGAAAGATGGGGAAGAACAATGAAAAGGGATGACATTGATCAAGATGCATTGTATTCATAAACTGTAAAAGAATCAAGGCTCTGTTAGTGCAGACAGCAAGGGAAAAATCTACCACATACAGGAAGGCAAGTCATGAGTGGAGATAAATGTAATATGTGTCTGCTAGAACTCACATGGAAGCCAGTGTAGGTGGGCCTGGGTATTATAAACAGGTAAGAGGTTCATTAGGCAACAAAGAAGAGGAGCCTCCATTTACCTACTTAACACAAGTCTAGAATAGCTTCATTATGGCTATTAAAATGACCCAAGCAGTAAGTCACCTAGGTAATTTATGCTGTTCAATTTACACTGTCCTCTACAGGTCAGAGAATAACTCCTAACTTGGCAGAAAAGTACATGGGGATGGAACAGAGGCTTTATAGGAGGGAACCTCTTTGCCCTGGAACTTTCATTATTTTGCGTTTCACATGTACTCTTTCTGGTAATGATTTTGGAAATTCAGATTTTTTCCCCATTCTTTTTCTACTCTTAATGGTTCTTAAATCATCTTTATGCTAACTAAAGCAATCTAACTATTCTAATGAAAAACAAACATATTTATATTCATATGAGCCATTTTTACACTGTGGTCTGCAAACATAGCAGTGTTTTCTCAGGCGTTATACACACTTAATATTTTTTGAAAAGCTTTAAAAAATGTCTCCCAAATTCCTAAATCCTCAAATATATGTTAAAAAGAAACGTTAGAAGCCAGACATGAGCATCAACTTAAAGAAAGTCAGGTGATTCCAATTTTGTGGCTGAGTTTGCGAAACAGTGGGCTAGTTGTTACTCGCAAGACTACTTGGATTCTCCTCTATTTAATTAATGTACCCTTAAAAAAAGATGTAGCCCAACGCAGGTGGCTTCATGCCTATAATCCCAGTTGGTAAAGAGATTAGCATGTGAGGATCACAGTTCTAAGTCATCCTAGTCAGGAATGTTAGTGATATTCTTATCTCTAATTAGCTACCAGAAACCTAAAAGTAATGTTGTGGCTCAAGTGTTAGAACATCAGCCTGAGTGAAAAAGCTAATCTAGGCCTTGAGTTCAAATTCCAGTACCAGCAATAAATAGATAGATAGATAGATAGATAGATAGATAGATAGATAGATAGATAGATAGGCAGATAGATAGATAGATGGATGGATGGATAAATAAACAGATGCAAAAGTGCCACATTTGGACTAAGATTTTGCATTTCCAATGAGCTTCCAAGTAGCAAGGGTGCTGATGGTGCAGGGTCTCCACACTGAGTCACAAGGGTCTCGTGGTTATCAGCAAAACTGGTTCCTTGGGGTGAAGGGAGTGAGTAGGAGGAAGAGATTGGTCACAATTTTAGTTGTCCAGGGACAGTCTTTATTTTGTTTTCTTCCTTTTTGTCTACTGGGTACAAAGAATTGAGTTAACCTTAATCTTCAGTTCACAGCAGAGACATCTCTAAGGTCAATATTTCTCACATACTTCCCCAGTGATTTAAAAATAATTAGGAAATAATTTCTGAGTTTAAAGGCTGAAATGCTCATGGTAAGGTGATGAGCATCTGATAGAAGTTCAAGAATTAGAGATACTAAGCAATGTCATGAATGCACAATGATAATAATATCTTATTAATCAGACCATCATTATTTGTAGAGAAACACAGAGAAACCTTGTAATCATCCTAAAAAGGAAAGACACAGATTATTACTGCTAAGTAAACCAAGACTCACAGCTACTTGGTGACTTTTCTGAGATGATTCAAGGAGAAAGGAACCGGCAGAGAGGAAACCAAAACCTCTAGTCTGTCGGCAGCAAGACTAATGTTCTTTTCACTAAACAAAGAGACATCAAGATCAGCAGCGTGAAAAAGAAAGGAGAATGTTCCCAATACGAATAAATTTGGTAAACATTGCCTTTTCAAAATGCAGAAATATAAAACAATAATAACTTGCTTAAATCTACATTCATCAGCCAAAGGAAGATGATGGGCAGATGGCTGTTTGGTGATCTCTTGTGAGAAGAATATGAATTATGTCTTTAAAGTTATTTGAAATAATATGCTTTCAATGACAGAAGCTTCCTGCCAAGCACACTGTCTTCTCCGGACAACATTGTTGGATGCTACCTGAATCCATAACCACAGTTTTGCAGCCCAATTTTCCTTACTTATCTTGGTGACTAGTGTCCTACCTGTAGTGGTAAGGACCAACGTGGCCAGTAGGGGTTGAAGGTCACTAGCATACATAAGCCCACAGCACAAATGCAGAAATGTATGACTGCACGTTATGTTTTGCTAATCTCTTCAAGCTCCAAGTCAATGCCTGCCTGCCTGTCGGTTGGCCAGGTTTAGGGACCAAAAAATGTGATATTAAAGACAGTGCGAAGAAAGAGATATCAAAGGCTGTGGTGACAAAGGGTAGAATAGAGGGGACTGAGAATGTGTTTTAGCAGTAGAGTGCTTGCCTTGCATGCATGAAGCCCTGAGTTATATTCCTCAGCACCACATAAGCAGAAAAAGCCAGAAGTGGCAAGTGGCACTGGGTCTCAAGTGGCAGAGTGCTAGCCTTGAGAAAAAAGAAGCTAGGGACAGTGCTTAGGCCCTGAGACCAAGCCCAGGACTGGCCAAAAAGAAAAGAAAAGAAACAAACACAGGAAAGGATAGAGTAGAGGACCCTGAGGGCCAAGTAAATAATAAGAAACAATATAAAAACAGGCAAATAAAATGTGCATTTTTTGCTATTTTAAATAATTAAATAATTTTTGATGCCTGTTCTTGGACTTGAAATCAGAACCAGGGCATTGCCCTTGAACTTTGGTGCTCATCATTTCCAGCTCTTTTTAAATCTTTAAGTAGTGGTACAAAGGAGTTGCTGTTCAACAAAGTAGTATATGAGCACAATGAATCTTGATCAATATCACCCCCTCTCTGTACATCAGTTTGATAATAAAAATTTGAAAAAACAAACAAAAAAACCTGTGTGTATATATACATATATACATACATACATACACACACATAGTAAATCTGACCTTGTGAATAAATGCATCCATTTCTACATTTTCCTGCCTCAGTTTTCCTGTAAGACAAAAAAAGAGGATACTCGCAAAGACTGGTGTTAACATCCGATGGTAAAAAGACTTATAAAGGATTTAAGAGGTTTATAAAATACTCTAGACTGGTAGGAAGCTAGTATTCCAGTCCTTTTTGACTCCATGAAGATGAGAGGAACTACCAGAAATAACTTCCTTTTTGCTTAACTTTTGTGCCTATACTGGCTTTTATTTTTGTTAAATACTAAAAACTTGTTTCTACCTTGGGGCCTATGAACTTGCTGAATTTTTTTTTCTCCCTTGCTTTCTACTTTGCTTGATTTCTCCTCATAAATTAGGTCTCAGTCTTCTGAGCATCATCTGTCCAGAGTAGCTTAATTCACCAACCTAATCACCCTTCCCTCACCGGCTTCTTTCTCTCCAGTACTTCATTACATTGTCTTCATAGGACTTGCTATGATCAGATATTGTTTTGCTTATCTGTTGTCACTTTTCTCTGTGGCAATGCATGTCTCATGAGGCTAGGGATTTTGTCCATAGACAAAATGAGACACTTAATGAGATGTCATTAAGTATCACATCTCTGTGAATAGTGTCTGGTCCAGTGTGGATATATGTTCCATGCAACATTTGGAAACTAATATGGATTTTACTGTTAAGAACCTTATTCTAATTTTTCATATTTTTATATTTTCATTTTATATATATTTTTTATTTATTTTTCATTTTTTATGCCTTTATATGTCCAGTCCTCAATGTGGCTGGGGGAACGATTCTATGTTAATTCTTGCTGTTATTAGTTTATTACTATAAATTACAATCAAGTATAAGGTACCTCTAAGAACACCCTCCTCCATTTCAGATGCATTTACAGAGATGAGAGGTAAAGATAATTTGATACATTTTCATTTGTTTCTATACCATGTCTATAGATTGAAATATAAAAGTAAAAAATAGATTTGTTATTGTTTGTAATGACAGTGATAATATCACAAGAGATTTGAGTTACAGCAGTCCTTGGAAGATTTATTCCAACTTTCTTTTTGTATAGATAAGGACACTGAAGCCCAGAAAGGGCTGAGCATGCTCCTTAGGTTTCCTTGATTATATTTCAAATTATGGGCAAGATAAGATTCAGAAGTAACTGTTTTTTTTTGTTTTTTTTTTTTTTGCCAGTCCTGGGGCTTGAACTCAGGGCCTGAGCACTGTCCCTGGCTTCTTTTTGCTCAAGGCTAGCACTCTGCCACTTGAGCCACAGCGCCACCTCTGGCCGTTTTCTGTATATGTGGTGCTGGGGAATTGAATCCAGGGTTTTATGTATAGGAGGCAAGCACTCTTGCCACTAGGCCATATCCCCAGCCAGCAGTAACTGTTTTTAACTCTCAAGTGCAAAAAGACAAAATTCTGGAGATTTTTCTCTCTAGACTAAGGAAATATGCAAATTAATCAGAGGGTTCTCATGAAATTCCAGCTTTGACATTCCAAAATTAGATGTTAAAAGCAAGCATTCATTTGTTCATTTAAGTTACATTAATTGAGAGCTTCCTGTGTGCCAAGAAGGCTACACAGTATCTACTGGAAAATAATTCTTCCATCTGGGGCTGGGGATATGGCCTAGCCCTGGGGAACACGAGGTAGGTGCTGTTACTGGAGGTCTAGTGAGAGATATAGGGACTTTATTTTTTGTGTGGTGGTGGTAGTAGTTGTTGGTGGTGGTGTCTATATGCAAGAGAGAGAGATTGAGAGAGATTTTTCTTGGTTGATTGCTTGTTTTTGTATTTATGACATAGAAGATAGAAAATGGTAGTGGTAGTAATTTTACAGGAGAGAGCATATCCAGTGTGAAATATAGTAGTTCAGATACTGAGTAATCTGAACTGACTGAGACTGAGAAGCTCCAGAGAAGTACAGAGCTGTAAGAACTAGAAATTGTTTTGCCTGATATGAAGGTTGTATGCAGGCTCTACGGAGATGAATTTATCCTGTATTTGTTGTAAGTTTCTATCATGTGCACAGCCATCCAAAGTTGGCATGGAAGGAAATGAAGCCAGGTGCACTACCTGTCCTAAAACCTAGAAAATAATTTGGTTTGGATACATGGCGCAGTCACAAACTCGGAAGGTTGAACCCACCTGAGGATTGTGGAATTCTTTTAAAGCAACAAGTGTCAGGTTCAAGGAAGAAGACTAGAGAGGTGGGGAGGGTTGGGGAAAGATGTGTACCTTCAGGATGGACCAATAATTCAAAAAGATCACATAGATATGTGTTTATTCTGGTTCTTATTTTGTCAGGAATCTCCTGTTAACCATACTATGTGACTATTTTATTCAAGCTTCAGTCGCACCATCTCCATGGAAATACTCAGAAAAGACTGCAGTAATAGAGAAATGCATAGAAATAACAAATACTAAACTCTCCATTCAAATCTTTTTCCCCATCCGTGGAACCAGAAGCATTTCCACCCTTTGTGTTATTGCTACAGATTTGGATGGGGGAATGCTGAAGTTTCAACCTCTCAACAACCCTCCTATCTGCCCATTTTTGTCGGTCTGGTAGTTAAAACTCTAGCTCCAATGCTAGCTGTTTCTGCAAAGTGTCCACTGCCCTCATCTGGCACCATTCACTATTATGGCACTAACTCGATATATGAACATCTTATGCCTGCCTAAAATTAACTATTTCCTGGATGTAGATTCTTCTCTTTTGTGCATTTGTAAAATGCAAAGGAAGGAAGATCAGGCTGAATTCATTCTCTTCTTTCCAATCTCTTACCCCTCTTCTCTTGATGGACTGCTATATAGATGGACTCACTGGCCCTAGGTCCTTCTCTGTCCTGAGTTCCTAAACATGCCTTGCAAGCTCACAGGCTTGGAGAACTTGTGAGTCCAGAAAGACCTATTTGTATCAGGACAGGGAATGCCAAAAACGAAAGCAGTGTTATCAGAATAAAAGAAGTCAAACTCAGAAAAACAAGTGTCAAATATTTCTCTTATATGTATAATTTAGGGGAAAAAGACACGAGAACAAAACAAGGACTATTTGAGAGGAGAATGGGACCAACAGGAGAGATGAGGGAAGAAGACATATATAGGTATGTATGTATGTATATGAAAATGTCGTAATAAAACCTATTATGTTATATAACTAATAAAATTTTGAGAATGTTGATATGATGAAAAGTATAACCATTCCTTGCTTTGCTGAGCCTTGTACTAAGAATGACATATGCAATTTCACTCATCCTGTGAAATCTAGGTGTTCCCAAACTTCTTTTGACAAAATGTAGAAACTCTTTGTCAAAAAGGTTGAGGACTATTGTTAACAGGTTGGTGGAGGCCAACACTCCATCTTAGCAATCTTGTTTCTACTTCTTCCTGTCAGATCCTCCCACATACGGGACCCTGCCATATTCATTGGGAGACCAAATAAGGGTCCAGAACAGAGAAGGTGCCTTCTTGATACCCATGTGAAATATATTGGCAAATTTCCAATGTAAATTACTGCAAAGAGATAGAGCTAGGGATAGTGATTCCCAGTCCCTGATGCAGTACCTACTGTAAGATGGATTTGCAGGATACAACATTTATTCACTCCTTTGAATATGTTTACTTATGTGTCTCAGCTCTGTGAGTTACCAAATCACAGAGTTCATTTTTTTTGTTTCATTCCTTTTTTCATTCTTCCATTCTTTCTCCTTCCTTCCTTTCTTCTCTTTCCTTCCTTTCTCCTTCCATCCTTTCTCCCTCCCTCCCTCCCTCCTTCCCTTCCTCCCTCTTTTCCTTCCTTCCTTCCTTCCTTCCTTCCTTCCTTCCTTCCTTCCTTCCTTCCTTCCTTCCTTCCTTTTTCTTCTTTCTTCCCTCTTCCTCCTTGCTTCCTTTCTTTTGCAAAGCAGTTATCTATTGGCCATATAATTTATTTAAGCTTAGATCTACATTCAGAAGGCTTATCTTGCATGTAGACAACCAGCGTTTGGTTAGATTTTATGATTATCTATTCAGTGTTAGCTTGTCAGCAGCCACCATGTCTCATAAGCTTAGACACTCCCAAAAGACTGAATGATCCTCAGACCTCTCTGCCCTAACCTTTTCTTATTTTCTTAGTCTATAAGCAGCAAGATGTGTCTGTGCTATGGAAAACAGACATACAAGCAGGCTAGCAGGCAGGCAGGCAGGCAGACAGACAGACAGACAGACAGACACACACACACACACACACACACACACACACACACACACAGCAGTGCCGCATAAGTTTGCTGGCCTCCTGGATGCTTGGTGACCGTCCATGCATGGATAACAATGATGATAATAGTGATGATGATTAATGCATTTCTCCTTATACCCAATATGTAATTATTGGCATTATTGATATTAGGTGACTCCCTTCCTGGATCCTCTCGCAGAAAAGGGATGTAGTTATTGGCGTCTCCCACAGCCT
>NW_025959952.1:0-14726 GCF_023159225.1 Perognathus longimembris pacificus | reverse complement strand
CACAGATAGGCCACTTTGATTGGTAATGAAGCTCCTCTGCCCTAATCCTAATCGCAAGAATAATAACCTAGAGTGACCTGGTCCTGTCCAGTCACTACGTCTCTCTGTCTCACTCCAGCCACCGCCTGGCCGAGAAAGCAACTTTGAAACAACCGTTTTGGGTTCTGTTTCTGCTTTTCAGGGGCTTTTTCTGCCTGTAAAAGCAACTTCATCTACTGGGCTAATTGAAACACTTGTTCTATTTTATGGAATGATGCGTAGCCTGAAAATAAAGCCAGTTAGGATCTTTAAACTGTAACTTTGCCTCTTGATAACGGTAGACTTGGTGGTCTCAGGGCTGTAGGTTATTCAGCAAGACGGACCAGCTGCCGGGCCGTAAAGCGGATCTCAGCCAGCGGCCTCTGGGGCTCAGGCCTGCAACCTCCGCTACACAGACGGAGGTGTGAGAACTGAGGTTCAAAGCCAGCCCAGGCAAGCAAATTCCAAGGGACTCTTATTTCTAGTTAACCATCAAAAAGCTCGATGGATGGGGCTGGGGATATGGCCTAGTGGCAAGAGTGCCTGCCTTAGATACACGAGGCCCTAGGTTCGATTCCTCAGCACCACATATACAGAAAATGGCCAGAAGCGGCGCTGTGGCTCAAGTGGCAGAGTGCTAGCCTTGAGCGGGAAGAAGCCAGGGACAGTGCTCAGGCCCTGAGTCCAAGGCCCAGGACTGGCCAAAAAAAAAAAAAAAAAAGCTCTATGGAGCCGGGTGCCGGTGGCTCACGCCTGTGATCCCAGCCACCCAGGAGGCTGAGATGCGAGGATCGCGGTTCAAAGCCAGCCCACACTGCAAAGTCCTCATGAGACTCATCTCCAGTGAACCACTGGAAAACCAGAATATATATATATATTCATTCAGTGAGTAGAGCAAAGCCAGCTGGGTTTTCTGCTCCTCTGAGCTGATGCTTGGTGGACTCAGCAAAGCACCCTGTGTGAGGAGCACCCAGCAGCCCTTGGCTGGGGGAAGCCCTGCAGGGTAGACTCCACCCAGGGCCTCAGCAGCACAACAGATAGGCATTGTGCCAATACAACTTGTTGTTGTTGTTAGACAGGAGGGCTGGGACTTGAACTCTGGGCCTGACCCTGTCGCTGTGCTTTTTTGCTTAAGGCTGGTGCGTTACCACTTCAGCCACGGCTCCACTTTGATAACATTTTGGTAGTTCCGTGGAGATGAGAGTCGAAAGCTTTCCTGCCCGGACTGGCTTCCAACTGTGGACTTCAGGTCTGGTGCGGGCGTGAGCCTCTGGCGCCGGCTGACTTTCTTACTCTGTGATAGTCACAGCGTTCGTGGCTTCTGTCGAGGGTGGTGTTGGTCGGATGTGAGGGCGATCTGGCTGCGACCTCTGTCACCCCGTTGATGGCCAGGGTTGACTCGGCCGGTCTGGCTGGCTAGGCGGGTGTCCCCCTCCTCCCGCACCGCCCCATGGGCCTCCCTCCCGAAGCTGCCCGCCCCGTCCAAGAGGACGACCCTCCCCGAGAGAGGAGGACCGACCGGCCTTCGGTCCGGGGTATGCGGGTGGCTGGGCTCCCCTGCCAGCACCCCCCGACAAGCCCTCAGGGTGGTGTTGGAGTGTGTAGACTCGCGGTCCGCCTTGCCCAGCCCTCGCGCGGGTACTGACAGCTGGACGCTGATGCTTGACGTCCGTCTTGCCTTCCCTCCGTTTCCCCTCGCCCCATCTTTGGCTCCCCTTCGTGGCTGAGGGGGGTGCGGACCGTGCACATGGTATATTGTTCCCTGAAGTTTCCTGGCTAAATAGGAGAACCCGCATCAAGAAATTAGCGTAGGGGCTGGGCGCCCGTGGCCCAGGCCTGTCATCCTAGCTACTCAGGGGGCTGAGATCTGAGGATCACGGTTCAAAGCCAGTCCAGGCAGGAAAGTCCACGAGACTCTTTCCACCTTATTAACCACCAAAAAACCAGAAGTGGCGCTGTGGATCAAATGGTAGAGTGCCAGCCTTGAGCCCCAAATCCCAGGGACAGTGCCTGGGCCCTAAATTCAAGCCCAAGGTCTGGCACCAAAAAAGAAAAAAGATTAAAAACAATTTTTTTTCTAATCTGGTGGTGTGGCTGAGAGATGGCCTGATTAGCACGTGCCTAGCCCTGGGTTCCATCCCTAGCATAGGAAAAAAAAATTACTTTATATCCCTATTTTTTGTGTTAAAGTAGTCATAGGACTTTTTTCTTTTTATCAATGTGTTGAAACAATTACAGACCTTCTGGTGTTGAGCCAGCCTTGCATTACTAGAAAATCATTACTGAACAACGGGTTGGGTGTGTTTTTTTGGTCAGTTATGGGGCTTGAACTCTGGACCTGGCTACTGTGTCCGAGCTCTTTTCCTCAAGGCTAGCACTTGAGCCGTAGCATCACTTCTGGTTTTCTGGCGTTTCCTTGGAGCTGAGAGTCTCACGGACCTTCCTGCCCGGGCTGGCTTGAACCGTGATCCTCAGAGCTCAGCCTCCCGAGTAGCTAGGATGACGTTTGTGAGCCGCGGCGCCCCGTGGTAACGGTGCTCTCCAGTACCGATTTGAGCTGACTTGCCGGGGTTTTACAGTGGCAGCGGTTAGGTTTCTTAGTTACATAGGCCTCCAGCTTCCCCGTGCTGTTCCTACCTGGCTTGGAAGGCGGGCGGCTTTCCCCTTTTCCTCTGAGGCGGCGCCTTGCTGGGCGGGCCAGGCTCCGGGTCCTCCGGGGCGCTCCTGACCGCGGGGTGTCCCGTGTGTCCCCCGCACGGGCCCAGCCCGCGCCCGTCCCTCGGGTGGCCCGTGCGCGGCAGGACTCCAGGCTCCTCTCCGCGGAGCAGAATTCTCCTCCCGCCTTTTGGAGCCCGCCGCCCCCCCCCTCGGGTGTGTGGGCTCCGGCGGGGGGCCGGTCGGAATGGAGCTGCTGCGGGGTTTGCCCTGCTCGGGGAGCCCGCGCCCCACGCTGGCCGGGAGGGAGGGGCCCGCTCCCGCCTCCCGTCTCCCTCACTGCTGGCGGTCGGGCATCCCGCCGTCCGCGCACAGAGTTAGGCGGTCTGAGCCGGGTGCCTGGTCCGGGCCCGTGTTCCTAACGACTCGGGGTTTGAGGCCGGCCTGGGCGGGAAGGCGCCCCAGGTCTCGTCTCCGGGTGTGAACGGCGCAAGTCAGAGCTGGAGGCACGGCTGAAGGGGTGGAGGTCCGGGGTGAAGGGCCTGGGCGCACGCGGGCCCCGGCGTGTGGCGTGGCGTGTTTAGGGCTGGTGTCACTTAGCCCGGGCTCTCCCCCAACCTTCCGGGTCAGCTGGGCTCCGGCCCCAGGGCGAGGCCTGCACCTGGCAGCAGGGCCTCTTTGTTCTGGAAGCTACTAACTGCCTCCCCACCCAGGCCGTGGGCCCCCGATGGGCAGGTCCGGCCCTCCCCCGCCCGCGGCCTGGCGCCCCCCCCCCCCCCCCCCCGCGGTGAGGTCGGGCGGGGCAGCAGAGGAGCCGTGGAGCCCGGGCCCGGCGCCAGGGCCGCCTCTCCGGGCCACGCACCCCGGCCCTGCTCCCCGGCCCGGGGCTCGGCGGGGTCAGCCTCCCTGCATGTGCGGCAGGCATGTCCCGTCGCCCTCCCTCCAGGGACAGAAAGTGGCCCCTCGGAGCCCCGGCGCCATTGGCCAGGCCTCCGGGAGGTGATTGCAGCTGGAGCCCTTTGGCCTGGCCCACGGCCCGCCGCGTCTTGAGCAAGCCGGGCACCTCCCCACGGGGCCGCGGAGGCTGGGGGACGCGTGGCCCGGGCCGGCCCCGAGCCCGGGAACCGAGGCCGAGAGGACCCGCCCCGCGTGACCACTGCCAAGTTCCCTCGTGGACTTTGTGCAGAAGCCAGAGCCGCCACCCTGCCCCCAAAGATGGCTGCCAGGCGCTGCCGGCTCCGCCCCGGGTCTAAGCCAGCACCACCGGCCCCTGCGGGTGCCTGTGTGGGGTGTCCTGTGTGTGCGTCTCATGTGCAGCGTGGGGGGCACCCCGTGGGCGGTGTCCATAGGCATGTCCCCTGTACGGTGTCCCGTGTGGGGTAATTCTGTGTGGGGTACCCACGTGCAATCTCCCGTGTGTGGTGTCCTGCGTGCGCAGTGTCCCGTGTGTGCGTGTGCGCGGTGTCCCGTGTGTGCGTGTGCGCAGTGTCCCGTGTGTGCGTGTGCGCGGTGTCCCGCGTGTGCGTGCGCGCGGTGTCCCGCGTGCGCGTGTGCGCGGTGTCCCGTGTGTGCGTGTGCGTGGTGTCCCGTGTGCGCGGTGTCCCGTGTGTGCGTGTGCGCGGTGTCCCGTGTGTCCCGCGTGTGCGTGTGCGCGGTGTCCCACGTGTGCGTGTGCGCGGTGTCCCGTGTGCGCGGTGTCCCGTGTGCGCGGTGTCCCGCGTGTGCGTGTGCGCGGTGTCCCGTGTGTCCCGCGTGTGCGTGTGCGCGGTGTCCCGCGTGTGCGTGTGCGTGTGCGCGGTGTCCCGTGTGCGCGGTGTCCCGTGTGCGCGGTGTCCCGTGTGTCCCGCGTGCGCGGTGCCCTGTGGGGTGTCAGCGTCCCGCCGCCTTGCTCTCTGGGACCCCAAGGCCAGCCCGCATGCTCCCCGCATGATTCCACAGCCGCCCTGGCTGCTCGGCGGGGCCCAGGCTTCTTCCCACCCCCGCACCGTTGCCGCCCCCCCCAGGGAGCCAGAGCTGGTGGCGCGCAGGGCACCCCACGCGTCCCGCGCCCGCGGCCCTCCCCGCCGCCCCCCGCCCGGCCAGGCTCCGTCAGACCGAGGGCTGCCCGGCACCTCGTGCCAAGGGCGGGGTCCATGCCAGCCCCCCCCCCCGGGTTCAGGCGCGAGCCTGAGTGTGCCCACGGCGGGCAGGGGACGCAGCTGGGGACAGGGGGACCAGGCCACCCAGGCTCCTCCCCCGCGGCCGGTGGCCGTCCCTCCCCCTCCCCCCGGGGGCGGGGCCAGGGGCAAGGCCCGGCACTCCCTCCCAGGGTGGGCTCCTTCGGGGAGAAACGGGCGGGGGGGGGGGGGGGCACACGCCCCGTGTGGGGGTTCCAGGGACTCAGGGCCAAGGCTGGGGTGCATGTCCAGTGGGCCGGCCGGCCGGAGGCGCCGGTGGGAGACGGGGATGCCACGGAGCCTGACGAGAACGGGGAGGGCTGGGCATCGCACAGGCCAGACCCCAGCACTTCAACGTAACAGGGAGGGGCAACCCCAGCTACTCAGGAGGCAGAGGTGGGGGGACCACAGGCCTTGCCAGCTGGGGTGCAGCGGGAGGCCCTGAGCTCGGCCCCCAGTACCAAAAAAAAGGGGGGATTCAAGATGAGCCACCAGGAAACTTAGAATACAGACCGTCCCGCCGGAGGAGTGCCGGGGTCCCCGGGAAAGAGGCTGGTGTGGAAGGGCTGGAGTCCCCAGGGGCAGGACTGGCCGGCCTCGCTGAGGCCCCCGGCATCCATCCCTAAGCCCGAGAGGCCCCGGGCCACAACTTGGCCGGGATCCTCAGCCTTGGCCCTGGAAG
Organism: Perognathus longimembris pacificus; assembly: GCF_023159225.1. NCBI lineage: Eukaryota > Metazoa > Chordata > Mammalia > Rodentia > Heteromyidae > Perognathus > Perognathus longimembris. The sequence goes on along the minus strand of NW_025959952.1, from coordinate 9,215 downwards.
GGCCCCACGGCCCCAAGGCAGGCCCTGCAGAGCTGGCCGCCCTCACCAGCCGGCCTTCCCAAAGCCTGGGGCCGTCCTGGGGCCCGGGCTGCGTTGCCCTCGGGGGCAGGCGTCCAGACGGACGGAGCCCGGGTACCAGAGTTGCTCCTGGGACTCAGACGCCTCCACCCGACCAGGGCTGCTTCTGGCTCCCACACCAAACGCAGGCCCCCCGCCGGGCGCCAGGGGCTCCCACCTGTCTTCCTAGCTACTCCGGAGGCTGAGATGGGAGGATCGCAGCGCGAGGCCGGGCCAGTCGGGAACATCTGTGAGACTCTTATCTCCAATTAACCACCCCAAAGCCAGAAATGGACTGGTGGCCCAAGAGTTAAAAAGACAGCACCCAGGCCCTGAGTTCAAGCCCCAGGACACACAGGGGCATGTCCCAGAGTCCTGCCTTGGGACCCCAGAGGAGGGAAAGCCTGGGAGGCCTGTAACTACTCAGGAGGCTGAGATCTGAGGATCGCGGTTCAAAGCCAGCCTGGGCACCAAAGTCTGCGAGGCTCTCTTCTCCAATAAACCACCAGAAAACCAGAAGTGGCGCTGTGGCTCAAGTGGTAGAGCGCTAGCCTTGAACTGAAGAGCTCAAGGACAGTGCCCAGGCTCAGAGTTCAAGCCCCACAACCGACCCCCCCCCAAAAAAAAAAAACACCAAAAGTTGCAAGGCAGGCCTTGAATATCTCACCGAACTTCCCTGGATCTACATGCTAGGCCAGCAGCACTCTCCGGCTGAGCGGAGACCGCACTGGCCAAGGTGTGCACCCAAACTTCCCCAAGGCCTCATCAGAGCTCAGTGAAGAAATCAGAGATCACAGCCTGCTGGACAGAACAGGTCGGGTGAGGAGCAGCCTGAGAGCACTTACAGCCCAGCTACTGGCCAGCCCACAGATGGGCATCGGCGGGAGACCGGGCCCAGGCCCCCACGCAGGCCCCGGGCCGGCCCAGCATGCGGGCGGGACACGTCCAGCTTGGTGTCTTGTGGCCAGGGGACAGGCAGGCTGGGTCCCCTGGCCAGTCCCCGGCCCCCCTCCCACAGAGAGGCTCTGTAGGAAGAGGCACAGGACAGAACGAGAGGCCGTGAAGGGGCCAGCCAGGGGCCCTGCTGAGGGAGGCCCGGTTCTCCGTGCTGGGCTGGGGCCACCCTGTCTGTGGGGGCTGGTGACTGCGCACCCTGGACGCCCATCCGCTGGCCTCCGCCCGCCCAGGTGGGCAGCAAGAGGGACCTCGTGTGACCTTCAGCACTCAGGGAACCCCTAGGCAGAGGCCTCGGGGTCTCCGCGGCCACTCCTGCCCCGCCCCACCCAGGGGAACACGGGAAAGCAGAGCCCCGGGGTGGCCCCTGGCGGGAAGAACCCCCAGGAGACACCCCCCCCCCCACGGCCCCAGCGATGACGCGAGGGCCAGGTGGGCCCAGTGGCCCCGCCGTGGTGTAGCCCTGACTCAGCCCAGGGGGCAGGGCCGGCTGTGGGTGCTGTGTCCCCAGAGCTGGGTGGGGGTGTGCGTGGAGAGGGAGGGCACGGGAGCCGCGGCTGCCGCTCACCCCGCGCGGGCTGGGCCAGCCTGCCAGAGAGGGCGCGCTTGTCTGCACTTCACGCATGTCACCATCTCCAAAACGCAGCCGATGCGGGAGAGCTGGGAGCTCCCGTCCCGCAGACGGGCGAGGGCCTCGCCCCGCGTGGAACGCTTGCCCCCGCCCGCCCCGCGCCCCGGGTGGCCTGCGGCCGGCCGGCCTCCCCGGCCGGCACGGTGGGGGCCGGAGGACTTCCCAGCGCGGATACAGGGAGCGTGGGGCGGAGCGTGGATCTGCCCCGGGGCCAGCGGGAGGGGCCTCGCCCTGCAGAGCAGGTGTGGAGGTCGCCGCGCCCTTGGGTGGCCTGAGACGGCCTCCGAGATAACGCGGGTCAAGGCCACGCGTGTGGGAGGAGCGGGGCCAGCGCTGTGGACGCGGGCTTCGCGGCACAGGTTCCCTGCCCTTCCTACCTCCTAACCCCTTCCTTCTCTGGTTCCTCCCCCTGCAGAGCCCCCGACACCCCCAGCCGCCTCCTGTCTCCAGAAGGCCACCAGGAGCCCCACCAAGCGGCAGGCGGCCTTTGCCCTCCAGGGGGTGAAGGTGGCCACCCAGTCCAGGGCTAAACCTGCCAGACCTGCCCGGCCTCGGCCTGCAAGAAGTCAGCCCTGCCAGCGGCCCCCTGCCATCCGCAACTACAGCCTGCAGGACTGACCGCCCCAGCGGCCTCCGGGGGCAGCGCGTGCATTTGTACACCGCGGGCTAGCGAGGGCAGGTGGCCTCCCTGACTCCCTGACTCCCTGTTATTAAAGCGCAGCGCCTCTTCCCCGGCCGTTGGCTAGCAGAGTTGTCAGTCTCGTCTTGCTTGGGAAACGCAGTGCCGGCGCGGGGCCCGGCCCCCCCCCCCCCCCCCGCCAGACACACACCTGCCCGTGGAAACTCACGCAGCCACCTGTGCCCGGGCCGCGCCACGCCAGCCTTCCCGGGGCCCGGTGCTCCGTGAGGGCCCCGGGGGTGGGAACTGACCCGTGGGGGCGGCTGACCTTGGCTCCTGGAGCCTAAGGGGTGCTGGCGGTGAGGGCGCACCCCTGTGCGTGTCCCCCCTCCCGCCTTCCCCCCCACACCTAACAGCAAAGCCTTCTGCATCCCTGGCTACACCCGAGGCTGAGCCCTGTGGGGTCACAGTTCAAAGCCAGCCTGGGCAGACAAACCTGAGGCTTTTTTTTTGGTTGTGGGGCTGGCCTAGGGTCTGGGTGCTGTCCTGAGCTCTTTGTCTTTTTGCTCTGGGCTAGTGTTCTACCATTTTGAGCCACAGCTCCACTTCCTGTTTTTGAGTAGTTAACTGGAGCTAAGAGTCTCACAAGGATTTTTCTGCCCAGGCTGGCTTCAAACCACAATCCTTAGGTCTCAGCCTTCTGAGCAGTTAGGATCACAGACATGAGCCACCAGCACCCAACCCGTGGGTGGGCATGTGTGGGTGAGCAATGGTGCATTTGAGTGCCGGTGTGTTAGGTTTTTAAAGTAGGTAGCCGGTAAAGGAGAACGCCACGCGGTATTCAGGCAGGAGAGAAAGTTTATTACCGAACAGCTGGCCTGTGGCGGAGGTGATCCATGGCCCACGGCGGGAGAGAGGGGGCGACCCCCACCCAGCCCTGCCTTATCTAGGGCAGGGGCAGGGGGTGTGGCCAGGTGGATTAGGATGTGACCTCAGGGAAGGGGGAGGTAACTGCCTCCAGGTCTGCTGGTTACCCAGGTAACTGGGTGGGGGCGTCTACTCGGAGCCTTCAAGGGAAGGATCTCACAGTGTGCGGGCACAAGGGCTGGAACTCAGGGCCTGGGCACCATCCCTGGGCTCTTTTGTTCAAGGCTAGGGCTCTACCAGTTGATCCACAGCTCCACCTCCAGCTTTACTGTGGTTACTTGGAGACAAGAGTCTCTTACTGTAGATGTCCCTGCTCCAGCAGCTGGCTTTGAAACCTCAATCCTCAGGTCTCAGCCTCCAGAGTAGGTAGGATTATAGCAAGAGTACTCAGCTTGGCCCTGTCCTTTCTGAGCCTCTGTGAGGACCACAGGGTGGAGGCTGCCCCCAGCCCCGGCTCACCCCGCGACCTTCCCAACCCCAGTGTGCACTCGGGAGCGCAGAGAGGGATGTAGGCCGACCTAGCTGGCAGGTGTGTGGACCAGGCATGGAGGAGCCCTGGCCCAGCAGACAGCGTCGAGGGCCCGGGCTGCAGTGACTTGCAAATCACAGCTACTCAGCCCTGTGCCTTGGGGCTGGCTCGGTCCCCTCCTCGGGCTGCGGAGGGCCGGGCGGCCAGAGCCTGCAGCGCTCACAGGGCGGAGGGGGCCGGGGGGGGGGGGCGGGGGCCCGGCCCGCGCGCACAGCCCCGGCCCCAGCCGCCCAACGGGGACAACTTCCACCACTCTGGGGCCCAGGCCCTGCCAGCCACAAGGCCCTCCACGGGGGCTGGACCTGAAGCCGCGAGACCCGGAGCAGGGGTCCCACAGAGAAGGGGGTCACACCAGGGCAGGAGGCTCCCAGGCCAGGCCCGGGGCGCCCCTCCGGCTCTGGGCGCCCCTCCGCGCCAGGCCCGCGGCTGCCCACGGGGGTCGGGGTCTCGGGGCCGGGGCGGCGCGGAGGGCTCGGTTGGGCCCGCCTCCCCGAAGTTGGGCACCCCGGGGGAGGAGGGAGGGGGAGGGGAGGGGGCCGGAAGCCCGCCGCGTCTCCCGGAGGCGGGCAGCGGCTCCTTTGTTTCCCTCCGCGGGCGGGGGTCCCGGGCCGCGAGCGGCGAGCGCCGCGGTCGGCCGCGTCCCCGCCCGCGTCCCGGTCCCCCCGGCGGCCGCGGGAGGCGGGCGCCCCGAGCGCTCGGCCCGCGGAACCCGGGCTTGACCGGCAGTAACCCCGCTCGGGGCGCCCTCGGCCGGGGTCAACGACCGCGCTTGCGCCGCCGGCCCCTCACCCTATCGCCTAGCAACGCCCACCCGCGCGCCGCCATTGGGCGAGCGCGAGAAGCCCGGGCCCCCGATTGGCCGCGTCGAGAGGCAGGCCACGCCCCCCGGCTCCGCGCGCTGAGCCCGCGGCGGAGCGCCGCGGGGACGGATGGGGCCCGAGCCCGCGTGGCCTCAGGCTGCTGCTGGGTTCCGGACGTCTCCGCTGGGGGCCCCGGTGCGCCCCAGTAGGCTCCCCAGGGCTCCCGGTGCGCCCCAGTGTGGTCCCCCGTGGTCCCGGTGCTCCCGGGTGCTGTGGTCCCCCGTGGTCCCGGTGCTCCCGGGTGCTGTGGTCCCCAGGGCTCCCGGTGCTCCCGGTGCTGAGGTTCCCCGTGCTCCCGGTGCTCCCGGTGCTGAGGTCCCCGGTGCTCCCCGTGCTCCCTGGTGCTGAGGTTCCCCGTGCTCCCCGTGCTCCCGGTGCTGAGGTTCCCCGTGCTCCCCGTGCTCCCCGGTGCTGAGGTTCCCCGCGTGGCCACGCAACCCGCCCCGCCCCGCCCCGCCCCGCCGGAGCGCCGCGCACACGTGGCCCTCGCGGACCCCGGCGCCGGCCCCCACCCCGGCGGCCCCCGCCGTGCGCCGGGGGCGGGGTCGGAAGCGGGCGGGGGGCGCGCGCTCCCGGCGCCGGGCGCGTCCCCGCGCGGGGTCCAGGCGGGGGGCGGCGCGCGCGGGCATCACCCCACCGGCGGCGGCGCGCCGGGTCCCGGGGCGCAGCCCCGACGCTCATTGGCCTGGGCGGCGCAGCCAAGCTGTCAGCCCATGTGGCGTGGCCGCGCGGGGATGGCCGCGGTTTAAATAGCGCCGGCGCGGCCTAGAGGGAGCCAGAGAGACGGCAGCGGCCCCTCCGCTCCGCCCGCCCGCCCGCCCGCCCGCCGCGCCCCGCGCCCGCCGCAACCGCCCGCCGCCGCCGCCGCCGCGCCCAGCCCAGGTACCACCGCGCTCCGGGGCCGCGGCCGCGACCCGCGCCGCCTCGGGGGCCGGCGGCTCTGGGGGCCGGGAGGGGCCGGGAGGGGCGCGGGGGCGGCCGGCCGGCCGGGCGGGGGGCGGCCGCGGCCTCTCCGGAGCCCACAAAGGCGCCGCCGCGCCCCGCCGACGGCCGCTCCCCGGGCCGCCCGCGGGGGTCGGGTCGCCGGGGCCGGGAGGGGCGCGGGCCGGGGGCGCGGGAGCCGGCGAACCGCCGCCGTCACGTGGGCGCTGCGCCCGCCGGGGGCGGGAGGCCGGGCGCCCGCGCCGGGGGCCGCGTGGATGCGCCTGGCCGGGGCTCGGGCCTGCTCGGTCCCGGGGAGGACTCCGGGCGCGGGCCGGGACCGGCCGGGGTGCGGCCCCGGCTGCGCACGAGGCTCCGGGGGCCCCGGCGGAAGTCACCGGGCCAGCCCGGCCTCTCCCCTCGCCCCGGGGGGCCCCGGGCTCCGGGGCAGGTGCCTCGCGGTGCCGCGAGGTCGGTGTGGGCAGCGGGGCTTGGCCCGCCCCGCTCCCGGCCCGGGGAGCCTCGCTGGAGGGCTTGGGTCGAGGGGGGACTACCTTTTCCTGGTCCCGGCTAGGCCTCGGCTGCTGCTCGCCCTGGGTCCCCCCCATCCCGGCATCTCCTGGGCTGGCGGGTGGAGGTGGCGGCGGCTCTGGCCTCCGGGCGGCCTGAGATAGCGCTGGCTGCGGCCGCCGAGCCCCCTGCGGCCCCCACCCCCCCCCAGCCGGCAGATTTTCCCGTCTCCCGAGTGGAGCCTTGGTGCCCCGCCCCTTCGCACTTCCCCGACCCTTGGGCCACCCGGGTTGGGTCGTGCGGCTCGGGCTCTGCCGGGGAGCTGGGGCCGCAAAGCGTGGTGGGGTCACTCCAGGTCAGTATCCGGGTGGGTACCACCAGGTGCGGGTGCCAGCACCCCTGCGTGGGGAGAGCCTCTCTCGGGTACGCCAGGGAGAGGCAGGAAGCCTCACAGCCAGGCCCGGGCCTGCATTGACTAGTACAACCAGTGGGTCAGGGTAATTCCTGCCATTCCCACGTGGCCGTCCCCGCAGAGCCATGGAGGAGGTGGTGATTGCCGGGATGTCCGGGAAGCTGCCCGAGTCAGAGAACCTGGAGGAGTTCTGGGCCAACCTCATCGGTGGCGTGGACATGATCACCGACGATGACCGGCGATGGAAGGCTGGTGAGCAGCCCCTGGGGGCCCCGGGAGGGGTGCAGGCACGGGGCCCTCCCCACCAGCTGGAGCGAGGCCGAGGCCTGGCTCTCACAGAGGCGCCGGTGTGGACGGGGCAGCCCCGGGATGCCAAGGGGACTGGCTCCTCCGGCAGGGCCACCCCCTGCTCCTGCCGGCAGGGTGGCCTGTGCCCTCAGCTGGCACTCGGCACGCCGGGGAGGGAGGGCTGGCTCGATTCTCACGCCCTCTGGGTTTGCGGCAGAGCTGCCCTACCTGACGGACGGGTGTGCGGTGTGAGTCAGCGGGGTGCAGCCGGCCCGGCTAGCCGTGGGCCAGGCCGAGGGTCTCCCAGCGGGGGTCGGGGCGGCCTCCCGCCTCCCCGGGAACTTTTCCCCAGCAGCCTGGGTCCCCGGCCTGCAGTGCCCGCCGGCTCCTCCAGGGGGAACCCCGCCTGCACTGTCCCGCAGGGCTCTACGGGCTGCCCCGGAGAACCGGCAAGCTGAAGGACATATCCAAGTTCGACGCCTCCTTCTTCGGGGTCCACCCCAAGCAGGCGCACACGATGGACCCCCAGCTCCGGCTGCTGCTAGAGGTCGCCTACGAGGCCATCGTCGATGGAGGTGGGGTGTGGGGGTCTCGGCGGGCTCCCGGGGCCCCGTGGGGGAGGAGCTTGTGCCTGGAATCCCGCCGGGGTGCCCCGTGAGACGGCCCTGGGTTCTTGCGCTGCCCGAAGGAGGAGCGGAGCAAGTGCCGTGGCGGTGATTTGGGCTCGGGAGCGTGGCTCTGATCCGGGCCCTTGGCTCCGGTGGGGCCTGAGCAGGCTGCAGTTTCACAACTGCCAGCAGTGTCCCAGACGCGCCCTGCCACCGGTTTCCTCACCGCCTGGTGTGTGGCGGGGTGCAGGCAGAGCTGACAGCAGAGGAGGCCCGTCGGGGCCCCTGCCTGCCCGCCTGCCGTCAGGGAGCTGCTGCGCCTCTCCCTGTCGGGTTGTCTGGCCGCCCTGTCCTCTTGTCCCTTCCCTAGGCCCTGCAGCCCGGGGCCCGACCCAGCTCCCGCCGGGCCTCCCAGGGAGGGTAGGCCTTGGCCCGCTGGACGCCAGCTGAAGCTGGGGTCCAGACCCCTCAGGGTGTCCCCGCTGACCTCCGGGGTGGGGGCCCTTCTGGCGGCCCCCGTCTGCCCGCCGCCCGGGGACTGCTCCCTGGGGGCTGCCCTGTCCCTGCTTCCTCCCCAGCCCAGACACTCAGCCTTTGTCTGCGCGCGCCTCCTTATCTCAGCCCTTCCCAGGGCTGGCTGCCTCGGCGCGGGGGCCAGGTGCTCGTCGGCCAGCAGGCCTGTCGCCTGCCAGGGCCGCCGGGGACAGTGCTGTCCTCTGTACTTGCCCTAGTCACTCTTTGACCCAGACCTCAGGGGCCCGTCTGCCCCCCCCACCCCCGGCGTTTCTCCCGCGACCTAGTTCTCTGTTCTCAGCTCCACCTGGGCTGACCCCACCCCCGGCCCCACCTGCTGGGGCCCCCGGAGCCTGCGGGGGGGGGGGGGGCTCTCACCAGCCCCCCACTGCCGCCTCCCGCAGGTATCAATCCCTCCTCGCTCCGGGGGACACACACCGGCGTCTGGGTGGGCGTGAGCGGCTCGGAGGCCGCAGAGGCCCTGAGCAGAGACCCCGAGACGCTGCTGGGCTACAGCATGGTGGGGTGCCAGCGCGCCATGATGGCCAACCGGCTCTCCTTCTTCTTCGACTTCAAAGGTAGGTGGAGGGGCACCGCCCGGGCCTGGGTCCTCGCTCGCCCGGGGACACGCCGAGGGGGGCCCCGGGGGACGCCCGCGTGTCCCGCCCAGGAGCGTCCCCGCGGAGGGAGGGTCGCCTGGCCCTCCCCGGGGCCTCCACGCCTGCCCCCTGCTCCGCCCGCAGGGCCCAGCTCCGCCATCGACACGGCCTGCTCCTCCAGCCTGCTGGCGCTGCAGAACGCCTACCAGGCCATCCGGAGCGGGGAGTGCCCCGCCGCCCTGGTGGGCGGCATCAACCTGATGCTGAAGCCCAACACCTCCGTGCAGTTCATGAAGCTGGGCATGCTGAGCCCCGAGGGCACCTGCAAGTCCTTCGACGCGGCAGGTGAGAGGCCGGGCCCGGGTGAGGGCGCCCGCCCGCCCGCCCGCGCCCCGGCCAGCCCCCCTGAGGCTCTGCTCCGCCCCAGGGAACGGGTACTGCCGCTCGGAGGCCGTGGTGGCCGTGCTGCTGCTCAAGAAGTCCCTGGCTCGGCGCGCCTACGCCACCATCCTCAACGCCGGCACCAACACGGACGGCTTCAAGGAGCAAGGTGGGCGCGGGGCCCGGAGGGGGCGGCGGCCGCGCCGCGGGGCCGGGCGGCGGGGCTGAGGCCGACTCCTCCACCCCGCAGGCGTCACCTTCCCCTCGGGGGAGGTCCAGGAGCAGCTCCTCCGCTCCATGTACGTGCCGGCCGGGCTGGACCCCGAGGCCCTGGAGTACATCGAAGCCCACGGCACGGGCACCAAGGTGAACGGCCCCCCCCACCCCCGACCCACGCGGCCCCGCC